>NC_081411.1:846086538-846387317 GCF_030272615.1 Cryptomeria japonica | reverse complement strand
AGGAGGTAGATGAATCATTTGAAACTTTGAAGAAGAAGGTTGTAGAACAACCAGTCTTAGCCCTACCAGACTTCAACAAGATATTTCAGGTGGAATGTAATGCAAGCCACATGGCTATTGGAGTAGTACAAGGAAGGCCAATTGCCTTTTTTAGTGAAAAGCTAAATGATGCCAAGAGGAGATACTCAGTATGACTTAGAGATGTATGCTTTGGTTCAGTCATTTAAGAAATGGAGGCACTATTTATTGCCTAAGGAGTTCATATTTTTTACTGATAATCAGGCACTCAGTTTAATAAATAGTCAAGAGAAGTTAAACCACAGACACATGAAGTGGGTAGAGACCCTACAAGCCTTCACCTTCAATCTCAAGCACAAAAGGGGGTCAAGAACAAAGTGGTAGATTCTTTGAGCAGGAGGGTCTTAACCATCAACCAAATAAAGATGGAGAGTGTTGGTATTGACTCCTTGAAGAAAATGTATGATGTTGATGAAGATTTTGGAGAGATCTACAAGGTATGTGAGTCTTTTGGTGAGAGGTATCATGTTGAATTCTCTGATTTTTTGATACAAGATAGATTGCTATTCAAATGTGAACACTTATGCATTCCTAAGTGTTCAATGAGATTGAATATCATTAGGGAGAAGCATTGTGGAGCAATGGCAAGTCATTTTGGTCTTTACAAGACCCTTGACCTTGTGAAAAGACATTACTACTGGCCTAAGTTGCAGGCAGATGTAAGGAAGTTTGTGGAGACATGTGTAATCTGTCAGAAAGCCAAGGGAAAATCCACCAATGCAGGCTTGTACAAACCCTTACCCATTCCTTCTAGGCCATGGGAGAGCATAAGCATGGATTTTGTGTTGGGTCTACCTAGGACAAGGAGGGGGTTTGATAGTGTTTTTGTAGTGGTGGACAAATTTAGCAAAATGGCTCATTTCCTGGCATGCAAAACCTCTTGTGATGCCTCATATGTTGCACAATTTTTTTTCAGAAAGATAGTCCATATACATGGGTTACCTCTAAACATAGTTTCAGATAGGGATGTGAAGTTGATAGGAAACTTTTGGAGGACCCTATGGAAGAAGTTGGGAACCAACCTAGCTTTCTCATCCACCTACTATCCCCAAATGGATGGACAAACTGAAGTTGTCAATAGGTCCTTGGGGAACCTATTAAGATGTTTGACAAGACAACATGGAGAGAAATGGGACAACATACTATCATAAGCAGAGTTTTCATACAATGACACCATAAATAGAAGCACTGGGAAGTATCCTTTCCAAATTGTGTATGGCATCCACCCAAGAGGTGTGTTAGAGTTGAGAGAGTTACCCAAAGAAGAATCCATCAGTACAGATGGTGAAGCTTTTGCATTAGCTATCAAGGAGGTACATGATCAAGTGAAGTCTCATCTCCAACAATCTGTAGTGAAGTACAAGGTTTATGCTGACAAGAAAAAGAGAGATGTGTAGTTTGATGTTGGGGACTTAGTATGGATACATTTGAAGAAGGAGAGACTCCCAAAAGGCAAGCACACCAAGCTCATGTAGAGGAAGATTTGACCATGTCATACTTTGAAGAAATGTGGACATAATGCTTATGAAATCCAACTTCCTCCTGATCTTGGATTGTCACCCATCTTCAATATGTGTGATCTTATACCTTATAAAGGCAATGGAAATGAAGAAGAATAACCAATGCAAGTTGCAGTAGATGATATTATTCCAAAGCATGATCCACCAAAGTTGAGCAAGGTTTTGGACACTAGAGTCACAAAGAGAAAAAGGAATAAGGAGTACATAGAATATTTGGTGGCTTGGTAGGGAAAACTGGACTCTGAAGTAGTTTGGATGACAGACAAAAAAATTTCTAACCATGATGCAGACCTTCAAACTCTGATCTCAAGTGGGCTTGAGATCTCATTTCCCAGGGAGTATGGTGTAAGAGAACCTCTTCAACAAGATAATCATGCAGCTGATGATGAAGGATCTTAGGGTCATTGTGAATGTCTTTTGTGTGTCAACTTTTCATGTATTCAATAAAGACCCCACCTTGTAAACCAATGTCACAAATTAGGCATCTTGATAAAATTTGGATAATTTGGTCAATAGGGGTAGTAGGATGTTTGTTTTGGTGTTTGATAGGTTTTTAGGGTGTCTTAATGGTGTTTGGTTGATCCAAGTTGTGTGGATCCCAAGCTCATAGTGTTTGACAACTTTTGTGTCAAAATGCAACTTTTGAGAGCAAAAGTGCAACTTTTCAAAGTTGGGTTGTTGTAAGCCTCTCAATGGCTCCAACCACTTAAAAATTAAGTTGGAAACTATTGGAGAGGGATATAAACCTTTTGGACATGACTCCCAAGGTTAGATTGATTATGGTTTGAATTTTGGAAACAAATAAACATTGAATAAATTGACTTTTCTTAGGAATTCTGAGTTTGCAGAGATTGTACAGCTTGAATTGGACAAAACCATTCATGGAGTAGTTGGAGGGTTGAATCACCTTTTATTTGGTGGTGGTTTGAGGTCCTGAACATTTTTGAGTAATGATAACCCTTCAAATTTTTGACTGTTACCCGGAAAGTAAGGGTTTGGCTAGGGTTTTACTGAAATATGGCCATATCTTGCATCTCCTTCCTCTAGAAGTTATTTCCCTTGGTGGAATGCAAGATTGGTTAGTTTACATTAAGGTTTTTATGGGTTTTTGTAGGGAAGACTTGGTGAGGAGTAAGAGACAAATCTAGGTAGGCATCTCCATGTGACTACCGCATGCAAAATTAGGACACTCACCCTAAAACTTTGTAGCAGTGGATTCCAGTCATGTAACCATGAAATTAGAATTTACTTACCCTCCCCCACATTCCCATGTAGTTGGTTTTGTAGTTTGGAATGAAGAAATGATGGTTGCTTTGTAAAATAGGCCTAATCGCCCTAATTAGGTCTCTAGGCTTCTAAGGTGTTCAAACCCTTAAAACATAGATCTTGCCAAACCATTTTGGGGATGAGTATAACTCCTTAAAGGGTATCTATAATGGTAATTTTTTTGTCAGGTTGTGTGCAATATTTTAGAGTTAAGGACAAAATACTCGCTAAATAGGGCTATTAGCCTAAGAGGTAGGTTTCCTAAGGAGGTATACGACATCAATGCCTAAGTATAAAACCAATGCTTGGAATAGTTCTTATATGTCATGAGTGGAACAAATACAAAGCCCCTAAGAGAAGGAATCATGGTGAGGCATGTTGGGAATGTTGAGGATATTTACTCATCTTGAGTAGGTGCCTATTTAGAGGAGTGTGAATAGCACAAACCTAAAGGTGTGGAGTCCTTCTTGTAGGATCCTTGTTACCATTTAGAAGGGATCAAATTGAACCTTTTGGACATGTCCTTCAGTGTAAGAAGGCCTCTGCATCAATAGGTCTGGGCTATTGGATTCATGGATGAGGTCCCCCAGCTTGTGGACTCGCCTGGCGATTGGACCAAGCTACAAATATGGATGTAATCGACCATAAAAAAAAGAAGTGTCCATGCATAGGCTACTTTTCCCAAGGAGTCATGAAATTTTGGATTTCTCTAGTGACCAGTTTTAATGTAGAGCTTTTTCAGGATCAGATCAGAGAGGAGGAGAAAATTAATCCCAAATTATAGAGAGCTTTTTCAAAAAAAATTTCAAGCCTAGTTTTCAAATGTTTAGTTCAAGAATGACTAAGTACCCAATGGATCATAGACCTCTAGATTCTCTATTCTTAGTAGGTAAGAATCCCACAAAGTTACCAAAATGTTGACATTTTATGCCCCCATTAGTGCCCATTTATGAAATAATTTGAGAAAAGTTAAATAGGTTCTTCCTTAGCCTTTTACAAACCCACTTTCTCAACCACTTAAAAAAATATTATGAAGGCATTTAAGCCTCATGAAAAATAGATTTGGTTCTATTAAAACTAGTGTCAGCTCCTGACATGATTCCCACAACCCCATTGGGATTCGAAGGCCTACTTAGAATTACATGGAGGAGGCCTAACCAAGAAATTTATAAGCATCACTTGGTGTAATCTTGTAGTCTGATGGGGTCTAATAAATGGGTCTTCTTGTGAGTTGTGGTGGTGTTCTTTTATGCCATGTTGCACCTTTCCACAAGTTCCTAGGTTAGGAAGAAAGGGCCCCCAATATGGTGACCCACTGGTTTGACATTGGTCATCCTTCATGTGCATCCATGACCCCCTTTTCAAGAATCAAATCAAAGGTTGATAGTAAAGGAGGTAAGGTTTCAACATGTCAAAATATTGTGAGTTCATAAGAATAAAGAGTAAGATCCCACCCAAAGGTGTGATGGTGTCTGAAGCCACCATGCATTGTTAGGAGACAAACCAGCAATCATCTCATTAATTGAAGAGTTATATGGACCCATTTCTTTTTAAGATAGTGTGGTTAATAATGGTTAGTTGATCACGAGGATCAATGAACCCATTTTAAAAGAGTGATTATATGTATATGTGCCACCCAATGGCCCCCAACAATTTCAAAATAAGGATCAATATTTGAACCACCAAATGGTTATTAGTTAGTGTTCCTATGTAGATTTTTATTACGATGAATAGAGAAGTAAATTCTCAGCACTCCTAAATACCATATTCTTGGGCTTGAGGTAGAAGTGTCGAGCCGTTGATGATCCATGAATACATTCCATACTTCCTTAGGCTCTAGTTGCTTGTAGTCATACCTATTTAGAGTATGAAGAAACCATCTACTGTCAGAGAATGTCTAGATCAACTACAAGGTGGTAAAATCTATCAAAAATCCCTCTCTTCAATTAGTAAAACTAATGCATTTCTTTGTCTATGCTAGAAGATCAACCTTATGTCTCTATAGATTTAATTTATTCCTTTTCTGTAAACCCTAACCAAGTTAGGGTTTGAACCTTAACTATAATATCTCAGTTATTCATAATCAACAAAGGCAATTTGGTAGCCTTTTCAATGGTTTCTTCCTTTAGTTCTTTACATAATTTTTTATTCTACATCTCTTCCATTGTATTTTGACTTGTGTCTTCATGTTAATGAAAAACTATCATTCTTTTCCCTCTATCATTTTGATGTTCTATGCAAAATCTATGTTGCCTCTATATTTGAATGCATTTTTTTTTCATGTCCATATGGTGTGTTAAATCATGTTTCTGTCTACAAGTTGTGAGAATTTACTTTCCTTCGAACATCTTTTCAAAACTCTAACCTCCATATGCGTCTCTGGGAACTAACAAAAATACATAATTGTGTAGTCTTTCAATTACTTTTATTGAAATTTTGTGTTGGTCTAGGTGGGAAGAAACAAATTCTCATCTTGGTGCATCATCTCCAATTTTCTTTCATACATTAATTTCTCCCCTTTTCATGTACAAGTGGTAGATTAAGCTAAAGTGGGATTTCTAAATGTTGGGTTGGTTCAACATTCTACACCTGGATGATAGTGGAATTCAACCTTCTCCAAATATTCAACCTCTTGCATAAGGTCCCACACTTTGGGGTTGTTTCCATGTTCAAGTTGATATCTCAACAAGGGTGCACACTTTTATGACAACAAGCTCAAACCCATAGCCACAATGAATTAGAAAGGGTACATTGCCTATGATCACAATGACCCAATGAAGGTTTGAATCTTTGTAGCCACAACAATAATTTCATATTATTACCATAACACTATTCCATGAATGAATAAAATTCATTTATTATTATTTATTCATATTCCCTTTTATTCAATATTAATTAGTAGTTATTTGTTACAAAATATTTGCACCTGCATTTACACATTCTCTTAGGTCACCTTGATATATAGAACTTTCTTGTCTAGGATTAATCCTACATTTCTCATAATTTATCCTAAAGTACTCAATATTGAACCTAATTTGAATCCAAAAGATAAAAAATGAATATTTATTAGTTACAATGAGAATGTACAAGGCTATAAGCTTTTGAATCCTCTAACGGGTCATAAAATGATTTTTTCTAGAGATGTTATTTTTAGGGAGTTTAGAGATTACTTGGATGAAGACCAACCAAAGGAGAAGACAAAGATAGTTTACTTTGATATAAAGGTTGAGAAGAATGAACATGAAAATGTAGAAGAACAATTATATAGATATGACGATGGGGAAGGAAAAGAGGGTTTAAAGAGTTTAAATAAAATGCATGATAAGAAGACAAAGGAAGATGAACAAGTAGAGCCCATTAATCCCACCTTGAGTAGGTCCACGAGCCAATAGAATGAAGTTGACATGTGGATCCCACTATATTTTCATTGTAAATTTTCTTTGTTGAGTATTAATGATGAACCAAGATCTATTAATGAGGCTCTCTCTTTAGAGAAAAGTGAGTCTTATATGTGATGAATAATGATGAACTACTAAGATCCTAACTAGCACTGAGAGTGGGGGTGAATCAGTACAGACAAAAACTACTTCAACACTTTGTCTTAACAAAATGCAGCTAACTGGTTGTCTTCACCACTATACTTAACCATGGCAATATCGATTAAACATAGATACTTCAGACAACATTCAACAAATCTCAAATCTTGATAACTATTTCACTGATATAATCATGCATGAGTTGTATCAATAATACCACAAACATTTAACACTTCATGCATATCTAACTTAATCAAAATCACACAATCAGCACATGAAAAAATCACAACCTATAACACACGGATTTTTCACATGGAAACCCAAATGGGAAAAACCACGGGGGGGATGAATACCCACAAGCTTGTTTGTGAACTCTTTTGAAGTCCGCTCTGTTAGGAGCCTAGTCAGGTTAAAGACTTTGCAATAAAGGTTTTGTTAGGAACCGATCCTGTTAGAGATCACCCGATTAAGGGATGGCTATATACCCTGTTAAAGGTTGAAACCCTATTAAAGGTTACCTCGCTAGAGGATTTAAATAATTCAATAAACTTGAGCCACTTGGTTAGAGGATTTACAACAAAGCCTGTTAAAGCTACCCAGTCAAGGGATTTACCTTCTATTGAATTGGTTAGAAGACAATAGGTAAAACACTCTGATCTGATAAAAACAATTCTTGCTAAGGCAGATCCTTTTTAGTTCCTCTCTTCTACAATCACACTCTATAGATTCTTCTCTGGTTTGGAAAGTATCAAAACATGTAGACACACACACAACTTTTTCCAACAACACAATAACAAAACTCATCGACCTTATAGACAACAATTAGGTCGATAGCATAAACCCTAAACCCTAAATATTTTAGGTTTACAATTATAAGCGGTCCAATCCTGACTATCAAATATATTACATAAAATGAAATGATCTAAAATAGATCTCAAGTCATTCTGCATCATCCATTCTTCACCACATTTGGAAAACAGTAACCCATCACACGTTTTTCTTATACCTCTAAGAAAAATGCACATTCCCAAGGTAGACATTCAATGCATTCGATCTTCACACACAAGATCCTCGAATAAATCCTTCACGTGCACATAGCTGATTGCCATCTTGATCCTTATCCTTGTTCTTAACTAACTCATCACAAAACATCATCGGTTGCACTGCTCAAGCCAAACCGGAAACCCTAGAGTTGAACTGAGACTATTAACCAGTAGTCACACTTAGTGAACCCTGACACCGGTCCACTCCATCTCGGTTGACCATAACTGCTTCCAATCTTCATACTGGTGCATACTGATTCACTTGCTTGAGCACTTATTGACATCAATGACAACATATATTATCACCGCTTCATCATATGCCAACAATCTCCTCCTTTAGCATTGATGGCAATACTCGGTGTATCAGTGCTCAGTATCTGCACCATTCTCAATAACATATATTGGTTCAATCTTGAAAGATCACCACCACCACCTGGACTGGTTAGTGTGCACTTTTCTCAATCACTTCTCACACTTATACCTTCTCCCCCATATATCTTTATTATGATATATCTTCTCCCCCTTTGACAACAAAGCCAAAGTGGAGACACAAGCTTCTGATCTCCACTATGTTGCTCCCCCTATGGAGTAGAATCCTTCCACACATCAATTTTGTAAGATCTGACACAGTAGTACCTAACTAATGTGGAGCACACGACTTTAATTTACTTCATGAAGCGGCAGAACCCCTAATTCACCTCTCAAATAGGTAAATGTAGTCTTCAGTAAGGGCTTAGTGAATATGTCTGCTAGCTGCTCCTTACTAGAAACATGTTCTAATATAACCTCTTTATTCTAAACCTTTTCTCTCAAGAAGTGATACTTGAGCTCAATATGCTTGGTCCTAGCATGCAATACCGGATTTTTGGAAATATTTATTGCACTAGTATTATCACAGAAAATACTCACCAGTTCAGATATAGTCACTTTGAAGTCATTGAGTACATGCTTCATCCAGATTGCCTGAGTGCAGTTCATAAATGCTTCCACATACTTCGCTTCAGTTGTAGACTAGGAAATACAACTCTGCTTCTTGCTCATCCATGAGACTAGTCTTCCACCAAGGAATAACGTTCCATCGGTTGTGCTCTTCCGGTTGTCCACATTGCCTGCCCAATCTGCATTGGTAAACACTTTGGGATCAAATTTGCCATTGTATGGATACCAAAATCCATGATCAGCTATCCCTTTCAGGTATCTAAAAATCCTCTTTACCACTACCAAGTGGGATTCTCTTGGACTCTTATGAAAATGGGCCACTATGCCCACTGCATGAGCAATATTCGGTCTGCTATGCACCACATACTGCAACTTACCGATCATTGACCAGTACTCCTTCTCATCCGCCAACGCTATATCATCCTCCTTTGTTAATTTGCAGCCATTCACCATTGGCGTTCCAACTGGTTTTCTCTCCTCCATGCCAAAGATCTTCAATACCTCTTTGATATACTTGGACTGGGTAATGAAGATACCATCTTTCATCTGTTGAATCTGTAGGCCAATGAAAAACTTTATCTCTCCAATCAGAGACATCTCAAACTCCTTTTTCATCTCATCTGCAAATGCATGACTCATATCATCATCTCCACCGAAGATTATATCATCTATAAATACTTCACATATCAGAATCTGATCACCTTCATATTTCAGGTAGATGTTGTTGTCCTCACTTGATCTTTGAAATCCTATCTTCACAACATGAGAGTGTAACCATTCATACCATGCCCTTGGTGCCTATTTCAATCCATATAGGGCCTTGTGTAATCTGCACATGATGTCACTATCTTCTGACAAAGCAAACCCATCTGGTTGCTTAATTTGCACTTCTTCCTCCAGGATTCCATTCAAGAAGGAAGACTTCACATCCATCTGGTATACCTTAAATCCCTTGAATGCTGCAAATGCAAGTAGCATTTGGACACCTTCTAGTCTAGCCATTGGGGCAAAGGTTTCTCCATAGTCTTCTCCTTCTTCCTGAGCATATCCCTTGCATACAAGTCTTGCCTTGTTCCTTCTCACTATGCCTTCTTCATTCAGCTTGTTTTTGAAGACCCAAACAAAAGATGAACTGGGTTTAGCCTTCTGGGAACTAGTTAAGAAAGAAACAAGTGTCAAACACTACAAAGACCTCGGTGTTTCTGTACCGGTAGAAGCTTCAGTAGGAGAAGAAGAAGATGAAGTGGAAAAAGAAGAGGAAAAGCAAGCTAAAGCAGCTACGGTCATTCCTAGGTATGTAAGACTGCATCATGATCCAAAACAAATCATAGGAGACAAAGATGCAGGAATAATTACAAGGAGAAAAGTGAAAGAAAATTCTTACATGATTTCAGAATTTGAGCCTAAGACCGCTAGAGAGGCACTTACTGATAAAGACTGGATAAAGGCAATGGAAGAGGAGTTGGACTAGATAGAGATGAATGCAACATGGTCCTTGGTACCTAGGCCGAAACACAAGAATTTCATAGGTAGCTTGTTGCTGGTTTCCTCAAGCTACTCAGGGGATTCATCCACCCTGACATTGATACTCTCAACAATCTTTTGAGTCCTCCTGATGTAGAACTTTAGAGCTTTGCCTTTAGTGGAATATCCCAAAAATATTCCTTCATCACACTTAGCATCAAACTTGCTCTAGTGCTCACCTCTCTTGATATAGCATTTGCTACCAAACAGTTTGAAATAGCTCACATTGGGAGTTCTCCCATTCTAGTAATCAAAAGGGGTTTTGTCTTTACCTTTCTTAATGAGTACCCGGTTCATGGTATAGACTGTTGTGCTCACCACTTCCCTCCAAAATGTGTGAGTGATATTTCCTTGGATCAACATAGTTTTGGTTGCTTCAACCATAGTCTTGTTGTTTCTTTCTGCTATGTCATTCTATTGTGGTGTCCTTGGGGTAGATAATTGCCTCTTAATATTGTTCTCCTCATAGTACTTGTTGAATTCATCAGAAGTGAATTCACCTCCCTGATCGATTCTTAGGCATTTTATCCTTCTGTCGCTCTCCTTCTCTACCAATGCTCTAAAGGCTTTGAACTTTCCAAATGCCTCAGACTTGTATTTCAAGAATGTGATGCACATCATTCTTGAGCAATCATCGGTAAGAATCATGAAGTACTGATCTCCTTGAATACTTCTAGTTTTCATCAGACGACATAGATCGGTGTGCACTAGATCAAGTAAGTTGTCTGCTGAAAAGGACTTACCTTTGAATGTTGAGGAAGACATCTTCTAATGTTGGCATTCTCTGCACAAAGCATTCTCTAGTTTGTTTAGCAAAGGCAATCCTCTTACTACCTTGATCTTACTAGCCTTTAAAATATTGTCAAAACTTATATGACAGAGTTTCCTATGCCATATCCAACTGTCATCAAATCATGCCATTAGGCACTGACTAATCTTTGCATTCAGCTGAAATAGGTTTCCTCTAGTCTACTTACCGGTGGCAATAAGTTCACCACTCTTTCCAAATATTCTGTAGACTCCACCTTTGGACTCTAGAATGAGTCCTTTGTTGTTTAGTTGAGCAACACTCAAAAGGTTGTGCTTAAGGCCTTCCACCCAATAGACATCATCCACACTTCTCTTTGCATTCAATGACATGGATCATTTTCCTTTCACCATGCAAGGTGCATCCTTACCAAACTGGACAACACTACCATCATATTCTTCAAGAGACGGAAAATTTTTGCAGTCACCGATCAAATGGTGAGAACACCTGCTATCAATGATCCACTTGTTGGAGTTGTCAATATGTGAGACAAGGGATTTCTAGTCAGACAACTCTTCCTTGACAACCACAAACACTATGTCCTCATTCTCTTCATCCTCAAATTCCTCATCGGTAACACCTTCATCCACTGCAACAAGACAATTTCTCCTACCTACTCCTTTATACTTTCTAAACCTCTTTGGTTTATCCTTATTGTCATTGTTTGGACAGTTAACAGCTATATGTCCTATCTTATTATAGGAAAAACACTTTAGAGGAAGCTTACCTCTGTATTTTTTGGTGCCTTTTGGAAGTCTCTTGGCAATAAGAGCTTCAAACTCCATCTGAATCTCCTCATCGTCCATATGTTTGCTTGGCCTGGATTCATAACTGGTCCTGGCCTCTTTTCCTTTCCTGGTCGGTGCGGAGGAAACAGATGCTCTAAAGGTTGATTCAGTCTTCTGAACACTACCATCATAGTTATTCAATTCATATGCAATCAACTTTGCAATAATAGAGTCTAAAGATACCTTGGTTTTGTCGATAGACCTTAGCTCCTGAATAGCGGCAACCCTGATTACATAGACCGGCAAAAGTGATCTCAGAACTTTACTGACAACAGTGGCATCATCAATTGTTCCACTAGAGCTCTTGATCTCTCCAACCACTGTCTTGATTCTTATGCCATGTCTTGAATGGTCTCTCCTTCAACCATCCTCATATATTCAAACTTTACTCTAAGGCTTTCTTCCTTAGCTTGCTTGACATGTTCATCACCACCATAAATGGATTCCAGTTTGTCCCACACTTCTTTTGGATTGTCCTTATCTTGTACATCAATAAACTCTACATTGGACAAGATGCTAATAAGGGCTTCCATGACTTGCCCATTTTCTTGTATCTCTCTTTTATGATCATCGGTTAGAGTGCCAGTGGGGATTACATAGGAATTCTCAACATAGCTCCATTGTTGTGCAACTTAACTCCTGATATATATCTTCATCATGTCCTTCCATATTGTAAAGTTGTCCCTATTGAACTTAGGACCTTCCCTCTTCATCATTAAAATCAGGATCTTTTGCCTCAAGTGGTTGAGCTTAAATCACCGAGGATCTGGATGTGCTCTGATACCAATTGATGAATAATGATGAACTACTAAGGTCCTAAATGGTACTGAGAGGGGGGGGGTGAATTAATAAACACAAAAACTGCTTCAACATTTTGTCTTATGAAAATGCAGCTAACCGATTTTCTTCACCACTATACTTAACCATGGCAATATCAGTTAAACACAAATACTTCAGACAACATTCAACAGATCTCAAATCTTGATGACTATTTCACCGATATAATCATGCATGAGTTGTATCAATAATACCACAACCATTTAACACTGCATGCATATCTAACTTAATCAAAATCACACAATCATCACATGAAAAATTCACAACCCATAACACACAGATTTTTCACGTGGAAACCCAAATGGGAAAAACCACGGTGGGGATGAATACCCACAAGCTTGTTTGTGAACTCTTTTGAAGTTCGCTCTGTTAGGAGCCTAGTCCGGTTAAAGACTTTACAATTAAGGTTTTGTTAGGAACCGATCTTGTTAGAGATCACCTGGTTAAGGGATGGCTATATACCCTGTTAAAGGTTACCTCGCTAGAGGATTTAAATTACTCAATGAACTTGAGCCACCTGGTTAGAGGATTTACAACAAAGCCTGTTAAAGCTACTTGGTCAAGGGATTTACCTTCTGTCAAAATGGTTAGAAGACAACAAGTAAAACACTCTAATCTGATAACAACACTTCTTGCTAAGGTAGATCCTTTTTAGTTCCTCTCTTCTGCAATCACACTTTGCAGATTCCTCACTCTAGTTTGGCAAGTATCAAAACATGTGGAGACACACACAACTTTTTCCAACAACACAATAACAAAACTCATCGACCTTATAGACAACAATTAGGT
This sequence comes from Cryptomeria japonica, assembly GCF_030272615.1. Lineage (NCBI taxonomy): Eukaryota > Viridiplantae > Streptophyta > Pinopsida > Cupressales > Cupressaceae > Cryptomeria > Cryptomeria japonica. Next base: position 846,374,189 of record NC_081411.1, on the reverse strand, counting down.
TGGTAGCATAAACCCTAAACCCTAAACATTTTAGGTTTACAATTACAAGCAGTCCAATCCTGACTATCAAATACTTTACATATAATGAAACGATCTAAAAAGGATCTCAAGTCATTCTACATCTTCCAATCTTCACTGCATTTGGAAAATAGTAACCCATCACATGCATTTCTCATACCTATAAGAAAAATGAACATTGTTGAGGTAGACATTCAATGCATTCGATCTTCACACGCAAGATCCTCAAAGAAATCCTCACGTGCACATAGATAATGTGTTATCTTGATCCTTATCCTTGTTCTTAACTAACTCATCATAAAACATCATCAGTTGCACCACTCAAGCCAAACCAGAAACCCTAGAGCTAAACTGAGACTACCAACCAGTAGTCACACTTAGTGAACCCCGACACCGGTCCACTCCATCTTGGTTGACCATAACCGCTTCCAATCTTCATACTGGTGCATACCGGTTCACCTACTTGAGAACTTATTGACATCAACGACAACATACATTATCACCGCTTCATTATATGCCAACAATCTCTCCCTTTGGCATTGATGGCAATACTTAGTGTATCAGTTCTCAGTATCTGCACCATTATCAATAACATATACCAGTTCAATCTTGAAAAATCACCACCACCACCTGGACTGGTCAGTGTGCACTTTTCTCAATCACTTCTCACACTTATATCTTCTCCCCCATATATCTTCATTATCATATATCTTCTCCCCCTTTGAAAGCAGTGCCAAAGTGGAGGCACAAGCTTCCAATCTCCACTATGCTGCTACCCCTATGGAGTAGCATCCTTCAACACATCAATCCTATAAGATCTGATATGGTAGTACTTGACTGATGTGGAGCACATAGCTTTAGTTTATTTCATGAAGGGGCAGAACCCCTAATTCACCTCTCAAATAGGTAAATGTAGTCTTGGATAAGGGCTTAGTGAATATGTCTACTAGTTGCTCCTTACTGGAAACATTTTCTAATATAACCTCTTTATTTTGAACCTTTTCTCTCAAGAAGTGATACTTGAGCTCAATATACTTGGTCCTAGCATGCAATACCAAATTTTTGGAAATATTTATTGTAGTAGTATTATCACAGAAAATACTCACCGGTTCAGATATAGTCAATTTGAAGCCATTGAGTACATGCTACATCTAGATTGATTGAGTGTAGTTCATAAATGCTGCCACATACTTCACTTCAACTGTAGACTGGGAAATATAGCTCTGCTTCTTGCTCGTCCACAAGACTAGTCTTCCACCAAGGAAGAACACTCCACCGGTTGTGCTCGTCTATTCATCCACATTGCCTGCCCAATCTGCATTGGTAAACACTTTGAGATCAAAGTCACCATTGTATGGATACCACAATCCATGATCAATTGTCCCTTTTAGGTATCTAAGAATCCTCTTTACCGCTACCAAGTGGGATTCTCTTGGACCCTTCTAAAAATGGGCCACTATGCCCACTACATGAGCAATATTCGGTCTGCTATGCACCACATACTGCAACTTACCGGTCATTGATCGATACTCCTTCTCATCCACCAACACTATATCATCCTCCTTTGTTAATTTGCAGCTAGTCACCATCGGCGTGCCAACCGGTTTTCTCTCCTCCATGCCAAAGCTCTTCAATACCACTTTGATATACTTGGATTGGGTAATGAAGATACCTTCTTTCATCTACTGAATTTGTAGGCCAATGAAAAACTTCATCTCTCCAATCAGAGACATCTCAAACTCCTTTTTCATCTCATCTGCAAATGCATGACTCATATCATCATCTCCACCAAAGATTATATCATCTACAAATACTTCACATATCAAAATCTGATCACCTTCAGATTTCAAGTAGATGTTGTTGTCCTCACTTGTTCTTTAAAATCCTATCTTCACAAGATGAGAGTGTAACTATTGCTACCATGCCCTTGGTGCCTATTTCAATCCATATAGGGCCTTGTGTAATCTGCACACCATGTCACTATCTTCTGACAAAGCAAACCCATCTGGTTACTCAATATGCACTTCTTCCTCCAGGATTACATTCAAGAAGGCAGACTTCACATCCATCCCATATACTTAAATCCCTTGAATGCTGCAAATGCAAGTAGCATTCATACACCTTCCAGTCTAGCCACTGGGGCAAAGGTTTCTCCATAGTCTTCTCCTTCTTCTTGAGCATATCCCTTGCATACAAGTCTTTCCTTGTTCCTTATCACTGTGCCTTCTTCATTCATCTTATTTCTGAAGACCCACTTCATACCTATGACATTCTTGTGTTCCAGTCTAGGTACCAAGGACCATGTTGCATTCTTCTCTATCTAGTCCAACTCCTCTTCCATTGCCTTTATCCAGTCTTCATCGGTAAGTGCCTCTCTAGCGGTCTTATGCTTAAATTCTGCAATCATGCAAGAATTTCCTTTCACTTTTCTCCTTGTAAGTATTCATGTATCTTTTTCTCCTATGATTTTCTTTGGATCATGATGCAGTATTACATACCTAGGAATGACCGTAGCTGGTTCAGCTTACTTTTCCTCTTCTTTTTCTGCTTCATCTTCTTCTTCTCCTACTGAAGCTTCTACCGATATAGAAACACTAAGGGATTTTTAGTGTTTGTCACTTGTTTCTTTCTTAACTGGTTCCCAGAAGGCTAAACCTAGTTCATCTTCTATTTGCTTCATGTTGGTTTCCTCAGGCTTCTCAGGGGATTCATCAACCCTGACATTGATACTCTCAACAATATTCTGAGTCCTCTTGTTGTAGCACTTGAGAGCTTTGCCTTTAGTGGAATGTCCCAAAAATATTCCTTCATCACACTTAGCATAAAACTTGCTCAAGTTCTCACCTCTCTCGATATAGCATTTTCTACCAAACACTTTGAAATAACTCACATTGGGAGTTCTCTCGTTCCAATACTCATAAGGGGTTTTGTCTTTACCTTTCTTAATGAGTACCCGGTTCATGGTATAGAATGTAGTGCTCACCGCTTCCCTCCAAAATGTGTGAGTGACATTTCCTTGGATCAACATAGTTTTGGCTGCTTCAACCACAATCTTGTTGTTTCTTTCTGCTATGCCATTCTGTTGTGGTGTCCTTGGGTGGTGCAGGAGCACCTAGTTGAGTAAAAACTCTCCTTTTTGAGTATTCCATGCTTTCATGTTTGTAATGTCTTGTGTTAGGTTTATGATGTTGTTTTAGGTTGTTGTGTGTCTTTTCAAGTGGTTTTGATCTCATTTTGTGCTCAAGAGGTCAAGTATTGCCTTTCAGGATATGAGTTGACAATTTTGGGTTTTTAGGCCAAAAAGGCCAAAAATGTGTAAAATTGCCTAAAAGGACTAAAAATACTTTCCAAAGAATTGCAACATGTTTTCTAAGTGTTTTTAAGCATGTCTTAGGTGTTTAGATAAGTTGATGAGGTTAGGTTGTCAAAAATGCCTCTTGGAGCAACAAATGTTGTCATTTGGGCTTGAAAAGTTGTCATTTTTGGACATTTCTGGCATAATGAAGTTGTGGAAGCCTCATGTCCATAATGGGCTTAATAACTAACTTGAATGACTATAAAAATGCCTCCATTCTCCTTGAAAAAGGTTGGTGATTGTATTGATTAAGTTTTCCATATATGAAAGATGAAATTCTGGCTTTTAATGTGTTTTTCTCTCTTTTAGAGCAGTAGTCCGTACTGTAGCACATTTGGTCCATATTGTACCTTTTGGGAGGTGTTCCTATTGGTTATCCAATTCTCTCCAAGTGATCATTGCATTATTTTTCCATTTGCATGTTGATTAGATAAAAATTCTTTCAGTTTGTATGCTCACTTCCCTGTCAAGGGTTTGGAGTTTCAAAATGCAGCAACTTGACTAATCCAGGCCTGGAGGCCCACCAAATGGATTTGTTCATGTTGGTATGCATGTATATAATTTATATAAGTTTCTTTTATGCTAGGTTTGTGATGGAAAAGATGAGTTTGAACACTTATTAGGCAAGTTGTCTAACTTGGCTAGTATTCTTCCTTTATGCTCAAAATTTGGATTCTAAGTATCAAGTGTTGAAACAAAAATGCACAGAGGTTTGCACCTATCCTAGAAGATTTTTGAAGGGATTGGATCTCCAAAACACATCCTTTTGCATTGTAAAGTGTCACTGTTTGGTGTAGGATAGCGAATTCCCTGTTTTGGGAAAGTGATTAGTTTTTGTTTCAAAATTGGCTCAATGAATACTTTTGTATTGCCAAATGATTCCTGATGTTGTGGTAGAGTTCAAGACTTGAGTGGTAGCATATATTTACAATGGTGATATTCTATTTGTGCTCCTAACCAACTGCCTTGCAGAAATAACAGTGAAAAGTTAGAAAAACACTGAAAAATGACTATTTTTGTCATCTTCCACAGCTAGTATGCCAAGTGTTTGGCAAAATGACAAGTAGAAATTGTTTGAATAGTGATCTCTAAGGTGTGTCAGACTCTCTTAGTCATTTTTAGGCCTTGGTTTGTGAAGGAGTTGTGTATCTACTAATGCAAGCTAGAAAACCCTCTTGAAACCCTACATTTATGCCAAAAATAGTGGACATTCCTCGTTTTGCATTGATAGAGGTTTAAACCATGAAAATCATTTAGTTTGGAGATTTTTTGGATGTCCCAAGTCAACTTCCAAGGTGGGGTAAATCATCCTTGCATCCTACAAGCATTTTTCATCCAATTAGCCCTCCACGGGCTAGTAGCCCTTTTTAGGTCTATTTCACAAAAACGCTTAACCCGATTTGAATAAGGTTAAGGGGACTTGATAAGTTATTTGAATACCATTAGTAAACTTAGTAAGAACCACTGAAAATCCTTAGTAGTAGGATAAACTACATTGTTGACTTAACCCAAGCATTGGTGGGTTTGAGTAATCTAGAGCAAGACAAGGTTAAACCTTCAAACCATGAACAAAACTATGAATAGCCCTTAAACCTCTTTCTTGGAACATTGGAGGTGGTCAATTTACAGTCAAGGGATAGCAAGGTTGGAGCAAGGTGAGCAAGAATATGTTTGGAGTGGAGTGACTAGTTAAGCAAGGTAATGTGAGCTTGAGTAAGAAAGGGGTGACAATACATTGTGGGAGTGTTTGAGGGATGTATGAGGTGTTGATCAACTAGAAATCCAAAATTGAAATTACAACCAGAAGGACGACTCAAAACTTTGTCCTTGAGGGCCATTGAGGTTGTTTAAACCAGTTAAGAACCATTGAGCAACTTTTCTCACAATCTCCCTATCATAGTGGTATCAGAGCCAATGAAAGATTTAGGAGACAAGGATCATTAGAAGAAAACATGGTGACTAATGTTGAGTTAGCCAAGAAGGTAGAAGATCAAGAAGAAGAAAATAGAGCACTCAGAGAGAGGTTGGACCAGCTAGCAATGAAACTAGCTGAAGTAGAAGTCAAAACTGAAGAAGTCCATGATAAGGTTGGAGATCAGGGCAAAATGGTGGCAATAGAAGATGAGGTTCCCATACTTGACCCTGTTATTGAGCAAGAACCATTCTTGAAGGCCTTGAGAGCTATGAGTGGTAAAACCTTAGAGGGAGTGGCTCTTTTCAGTGGAAAGATGGATCCAGATGCTCTTATAGAGTGGATTGAAGGTCTAGAAAACCATTTTGAATGTGATGGAATAACTGAAGCACAAAAGGTTAAGGTAGCAAAATCAAGGTTTAGAGGGGTAGCCTTAACTTGGTGGAAGTTCATCCAAGAGGAAAGGGTGAAAGAAGGTAAGCAACCAATAGCCACCTAGAAAGCAATGGTAGCCAAAATTAGAGAAACCTATCTTCCTGAAGACTATGAAGTCCAACTTCATAGGAAAAGACAAAAATTGAGACAAAAAGACTTAGATGTCAGTAGCTACACTGAGGAGTTTCAAAAACTGCGCATGAGATCCAAGGTAGTAGAGGATGAGAGTATAAAAGTGGCAAGGTACTTGAATGGATTGAGATGGAACATCTAGGAAGAGAGAGTTTTTTATGCCCACAAACAATACACAAGTGTTATCAACTAACACTTAAGGTGGAAGAGAAAGGTAGGAGAAAGAAAGAACAAAACAATAGAGGAAGAGAGAGGGGTAGAGATGGTAGAAGCCATAGAGGAAGTTTTGGTGGAAGAGGAGATCAAACATCCCAAGGAGAATCCAAACTTATTGAGCAAAGTGGGGATTCATATAGCAAGAGCATCTATAGAGGAAGAGGATCTAGCAACCCAAGTAGAGGTAGATCTAGTGGACCAGGAAGAGGGTCCTACTTCTCCACCATGAAATGCTACAACTATTAGAAGTTGGGACACCATGCCTATAGATGTCCAGAGAAACCCACCTCATCACACGAAGGTGAAAGAAGAGTGAGTTATGTGCAAGAAAATGCATCATGTAGTAAGGCTCATGAAGTGAGCTTAGCATCAGAAGATGGGGAAATTCTGATGATGAGAAGAGTTTTGATAAAAGAACCAATCAAGGAGGAACCTACTCAAAGAAGGTCATTGTTCAGAATTAAGTGCAAGATCATGGGAAAGGTATGCAAGGTGGTCATAGATTCTAGATCCACAGATAACATAATCTCAGAAGAAGCAATTGGTAAACTCAAACTTGAGAGAATCCCACACACACATCTCTATAGAGTCACATGATTGAATAGGGAGCAACATGTCCTTGTAAATGAACAAACATGGGTAGAATTCACCATAGGAGGGTATCAAGATAAGATCCTATGTGACATTCTTCCAATCGATGCTTGCCATCTACTTCTTGGTAGACCTTGGCAATTTGATAGGAAAGCCATCCACAATGGGGAAAAGAGCTCCTACTCTTTTCAGAAGAATGGAGTTACATACAAAATTCAGTCCATAAATGATGAGAAAGAGGGTAGCAAGTCAGAAAATCAAATGTTCTAATTGTGAGTGAGAAAGAGTTCATAAGTACACTTGAAGAAGGTGAAGGAGTGGGATTTGCACTCATAGTGAAACCCAAGGAAGAAAGGATAGAAAATAAAGTTGAGATACCATATGAGGTGTAGCAGATCCTTGATAACTTCAAAGCAATAATCAGTGATGGTACACCTGCAACCTTACCACCTCCTAGAGCCATAAGCCATCAAATTGATTTCATACCTGGAGCCTCTTTACCTAATAAGGTAGCCTATAAGATGACCCCTGAACCAAAATGAAGAAGTAGCAAGACAAATACAAGAACTCTTAGACCAAGGGCTAATCAGGAAGAGCATTAGTCCTTGTGCAGTACCTACAATGTTGGCACCTAAGAAGGGTGGAATATGGAGACTTTGCACAGACTCTAGAGCCATCAACAAGATCACCTTCAGATATAGATTTCCCATACATAGGATAGAGGATTTGATGGATTTCTTGGGGGGTGCACAGTATTTCAGCAAGATTGACTTGAAGAGTGGTTACCATCAGATAAGAATCAAAGAGGGTGATGAATGGAAGACAACTTTTAAAATGAATGAGGGTCTCTATGAGTGGCTTGTCATGCCATTTGGACTCTCTAATGATCCTAGCACATTCATGAGACTCGTGAATGAAGTTTTACATGATTTAATTGGCAAGTTTGTTGTTGTGTATTTAGATGATATTCTTATTTTCAGTAAAACTAAGGAAGAGAATTTGAAGCATTTAGCTATTGTTTTGAGAAAGTTATCTGATGAACAGCTAACCATTAATCTAGAAAAGTGTGATTTCTTGAAGATAGAATTGGTCTATCTTGGTTTTGTTGTATCAGGAGGCAATCTAAAAATGGATCAATCTAAAGTTGTAGAATTAACTAGTTGGCCAACTCCTAAAACAGCCAGTGATGTCAGAAGCTTTCATGGTTTAGCACAAATTTACAGGAAATTCATCAGGGGATTCAGTGAGATTTGTGGCCCTGTGTTAGATACAATCAAAGGGGGTGTAAAGGTAAAGTTTTAGTGGATAGATGCAACCAATAAAGGGTTTGAATTATTGAAAACTAAAGTAGCTTCTCAACCAGTGCTCATTTTACCTAGTTTTGATAAACTTTTTTCTATTGAATGTGATGCTAGCAATATTGTTGTAGGAGCTATTTTAAGTCAAGACAATAGACCAGTTGCATTCTTTAGTGAGAAGTTAAATGATGCCAAGAAAAAGTACTCTTCCTATGATTTAGAACTTTATGCATTAGTACAGGCATGTAGGAAATGGAGACATTATCTTCTTCCTAAAGAGTTTGTTGTATACATAGATAATCAGGCATTAAGTTTCTTGAACTCACAGGATAAACTGAATCATAGGCATGTTAAATGGGTAGAGTACTTGCAAGATTACACTTTTACTCTTAAGCATAAGAAGGGTCAGCTGAATAAAGTAGCAGACGCTTTGAGTAGGAGGTTGTTAATTGTTCATGAGATTTAAGTACAGAGCATTGGTATTGATAGTTTTAAAGATATGTATCCTACTGATGATGATTTTGATGAAGCTTATAAAGTTTGTCAAGATTTTGAGAATCATTTCCATGGTGCATATGCTGATTTCACTTTGTAGGATGGTTTGTTATTCAAGGGTGGACAGTTATGTGTTCCAAAAGGTTCTATGAGAGATAACCTCATTCAGGAGAAGCACAATGGATGCTTAAGTGGACATTTTGGTCTCAACAAGACCTTCGAGTTGGTTCAGAGATTCTACTATTGGCCCAAGATGTAGAGAGATATTAGGAGGCATGTTGAGCAGTGTTTGGTATGCCAGAAAGAAAAAGGTAATTCCTCCAACATTGGTTTATATCAGCCTCTTCCCATTCCACATAGGCCTTGGGATTGCATTAGTATGGATTTTGTGGTAGGATTACCTAGAACTCAAGCAGGATTTGATAGCATCTTTGTAGTAGTTGACAGATTTAGCAAAATGGCTCATTTTATTCCTTGTAAGACAACACATGATTCAAGTCATATTGCTTAATTGTTTTTCAAAGAAGTTGTTAGAATACATGGTTTGCCTACTAGCATTGTTTCAAATAGAGATGTGAAATTTTTTGGTCATTTCTGGAAAACATTGTGGAAGAGACTGGGTACTAATCTCTCTTTTGGTTTAGCTTATCATCTACAAACTGATGGCCAAACTGAGGTTGTGAATAGGTCTCTTGGAAACTTTCTTAGGTGTTTGACAAAGGAATATGGATAGAGTTGGGATCAACTCATTCATCAAGCAGAGTATGCCTACAATGATAGTGTCAACTGGTCTACAGGTAAAAGCCCTTTTGAAGTTGTTTATGGTATGCATCCAAGGGGTATAATGGAGTTGATAGATATAACTAACTTGCAGCCTAAGAGTGGAACATCAGATGACATGGCTCAATCCATGAAGGAGGTTCATGAGCAAGTGAGAAAGGCTCTTCAGAATACCTCCAAAAAAGTCAAGGCAAGAGTGGATGCTACAAAGAGAGATGTTCAGTTTTTTTTAGGGGATCATGTGATGGTTCATTTGAACAAGGCAAGGCGACAAAAAGGAGTTCCAAGCAAATTTCAGATAAGGAGAATAGGCCCTTGCAAAATCTTTGCTAAGTATGGGTTAAATGCTTACAAAGTTGATTTGCCTACTGATATTTCTTTGCCTCCCATTTTTAATGTTGCAGATTTGATTGCTTTCAAGGGGTATCCACCTGAGGAGATTCAAAGAGTTTCAGATGTTTCACAATCCCTTTCTAATCTTTCTTTCCCTTTTCTCTCTATTCCTCAAGCAGAATAGGTTCTAGACTCAAAGGTTCTCACGAAGACAAGGAATCACACCTATATGGAGCACCTAATCAAATGGAAGGATAAGCCTATCTCAGAGGCCACATGGATACCTAAAGCTGAATTTTAGAAAGCTAGAATACCTTATTTTGTGCCTCAAGGAGTCACATGACTTCTTTGTCTTTGGGGAAGTATGGTGCAGGAGCACCTAGTTGAGTAAAAACTCTCATTTTTGAGTATTTCATGCTTTCATGTTTGAAATGTCTTTTTTTAGGTTTATGATGTTGTTTTAGTTTTTTGTGTGTCTTTTCAAGTGTTTTTGATCTCATTTTGTGCTCAAGTGGTCAATTTTTGCTTTTCAGGATGTGAGTTGATAATTTTGGGTTTTTAGGCCAAAAAGAGCAAAAATGTGTAAAATTGCCTAAAAGGTTTAGAAATGCTTTCCAAAGCATTACAAAATGTTTGATAAGTTTTTTTAAGATTTCTTAGGTGTTTAGATAAGTTGATGAGGTTAGGTTGTCAAAAATGCCTCTTGGAGCAACAAATGTTGTCATTTGGGCTTGAAAAGTTGTCATTTTTGGACATTTCTAGTATAATGAAGTTGTGGAAGCCTCATGTCCATACTGGGATTAATAACTAACTTTAAGGACTATAAAAAGGCCACCCTTCTCCTTGAAAAATGTTGGTGATTGTATTGATTAATTTTTCCATATATGAAAGATGAAATTCTGGCTTTTAATGTGTTTTTCTCTCTTTTAGAGCAGCAATCCGTACTGTAGCACATTTGGTCCATATTGTACCTTTTGGGAGGTGTTCCTATTGGTTATCCAATGCTCTAAAAGTGATCATTGCATTGGTTTTCCATTTCCAAGTTGATTAGATAAAAATTCTTTCATTTTGTGTGCTCACTGCCCTGTCAAGGGTTTGGAGTTTCAAAATGCAACAACTTGACTAATCCAGGCCTGGGCTCCAACAAAATGGATTTGGTCAAGTTGGTATGCATGTATCTAATATATATAAGTTTCTTTTATGCCAGGGGTGTGATGGAAAAGATGATTTTGAGCACTATGCTCAAAATTTGGATTCTAAGCATCAAATGTTGAAAACAACATAGACATGTTGGCATTTGGCATTTGGCATTATAACAGACAATGGGAGATTGTTGGCATTTCAATAAGGATATTGAGAAGGTTGTTGATGATTATGGATATAACTAATTAAGGATGTTTACTGTCTTAATATAATTATTTTGTCATTGATGTCAAGAAATTGATTTTCTAAATTCAGTATGATGTTGCCATATCTTGAGAAGTATGATTTGATGAGTAAAAGATGTTGGTAAAAGACATAGAAAGAATATGATGAATAAGGGGAGAAATAAGTTATTCAATGGGCAACTATTACCGAGTTAGACAATGATGAGATCATGATGTTTAGATTGTTTTGATATTCTACATATGTTATTGATTGAAAGGTTAATACTATATTATGTTACCGAGCAAAGAACCTAGTCGGTAAACCCTAAGGAACCTAGTCGGTAGACCCTAAGGTTATCTCTATCAGTTAATGAAGGAAAAATGTCTACCGAGTAAAGTTTATTATTTATCGAGTTGCAACCAAGTAATAACAGAATACATTGAATGATTACATGCATTATTTAATGAAGGAAGCTGATGAGCTGGCTATGATTAAATGATTGGTATGTCATGAATGAACTTTGTTAAAGAATCTATGGCAAAGGAAAATCGGCAGGAAGATCTACAACTTAGATTGAACCACAATAACCTAGCACAAGTTCCAAGAAATGTATGCAAGTTCCAAGGCAAGGTAAAACATTTTCAGATCAAAGGATACATTGAACCTGGTCAAAGTTTGAAGATCTGATGGCTATGATTGATCATGGGAAATGTGATCAAGGAGATTAAGCGGTTGGTGAATTGTTTATAAATAGGGAACTATTGATAAACAATGCATGCGGGCAAGTGTATGCACATGGATGCTACATAGTGATTACCGAGCACAGAACCTTGAAGACCTGTTTTGAATAAACAGAGTATAGAGCCCAACAGTTGGACAAGATTAGTTCTATGTCTATATTGTATTGAGCAAATAAGAATCTGCTTTAGCATTTTAGATGTGAAGTTGCAGATAGATTTTTATTACTATTATTTTGTGGAAGTGACAGAAAATCTCTTAACCTAGTGGACTTAACAGTCTTATTTGTAAAACCCTCTAGCAAGGTGACATTCTGATTGAGTGTTTGAAATCCTTTAACAAGGCCACTTCTAACAAGGTGAAGATCCTAATAGATCTGAGGGAAATCCCTTAACCGGGTCACATCTAGCAATGTGTTTGTAATCTTTAACAGGATTTGCTTTTAACCGAGCATACTCTAGAAGAGTATATTTCTTAGTGGGTCCAAAATCCCACAGTGGTTTTTCCCTATTTGGGTTTCCACGTTAAATCTGGTGTTATGAGTGTTATGATGTTCATATGCTTTTGAGTTTGCATGTTTAGCAGTTTTTGGTTATATTACTAAAGTATATGATTACCGAGGTTGAATTTGATGTTTTTATGGAAGATTAAGTTTGTATGATTCACCCCCCCCCCCTCTCATCTTATTAGCTTGGCATCTGTACTTATCTTTAAGTATCAGAACTATCAATTGGTATCAGAGCTTTGGACTCTGGAAGGAAAAGTTTAAAGGTACTTGAGGAAAAGATCCAAAGATGTATAAGAGGGATGCACCGAAGCTGAACAAGTCAAGTTTCTCTACAGGGCAGAAAAGGATGAAGTTGCACCTATCAAGAATTGGAGAATATGTTGTATATTATCTACAGAATGATTTCATCACACTGAGCACCTATCCATTGACAATGGAAGAGATAAAAGCAAAGCAAGAACATATCCAAGAAACGATTGAAATAACATCTGCATTGACCGATTCAGAGTTTAATGATCTAGAAGGCTACAATGATGCAAAGGCTATGTGGGAAAAGCTCATATTTGTGTATGGAGGGGATGAACATGTTCAAAGAGAAAAAGTGGATAGTCTAAGAGGACAACTTGATCTATGAGGATGAATGAAGGTGAGAACATAACCCAGTACAGTACAAGACTAAAAGAGTTTGTCAATCAAATCAAAGTAGCAGGTGGAACTATTGAAGAAAAGGATATAACAAGTAAGTTGTTAAGAACCCTTCTACCAGCTTATGCAATCCGAGTCTCTACAATCAATGAATTGAGGTCTGTACCTAATATGCCAGTTTCTTTAGATGCTACTATTGGTAAGCTACATGCATTTGAGTTAAGTAAATTTGATAACAGTGGGTCATCGGTAAATAAAGTTGAATCTACATTTAGTTCTTTTCATCTTGATAAATCTAATGATTACAATGAAAGAAAGTATAAGTACTCTGAAGGAGATCACAGTGGAGCAAGTGAAAGATTTCACAAGAACATGGAGGAAGTACACAAACTATATGAGGAAATCAGAAAGCAAGAAGAGTTTGAAGCACTATTAGCCAGAAGGTTATCGAGAGGCAAAGGTAAGTATAAAGGAAAACTACCTTTGAAATGTTTAAATTGTGATAAGATAGGACATAGGGCTTCTAACTATCCTGACAAAGATTCTACTGAAAAGAGAGATTACCGAGATTATAGATAGAAAGATAATCATTACAGAGGACATCGAGACTTCAGAAGAAGAGATAGAAAGTCATGTTTAATAGCCGATGAGGAATCCAATGATAACAAATCAAATGAAACTGATTCAGAGGAAGTAGTTTATGTGGCTATCAAAGATGGATCAGATGAAGAAATGTATGAAGAAAAAGCCTTGATATCTCACATAAATACTAATGATTCTTGGATCATAGATAGTGGATGCTCACATCACATGACAGGTGATAAACACAAGTTTGTTATGTTAGAAGACTATGATGGAGGCTATGTAAGATTTGGTAATGATGCACCATGTCCGGTAAGAGGTAAAGGATCCATAACACATCTTGACAATGCAAGATGCAATGATGTTTATTGGGTTGAAGGTTTGAAATACAATTTGTTGAGTGTAGCACAGCTAAACAATACAGGATACCGAATAGAATTTCAGAAAGGAATTGTCAAAGTTCATGACAAGCATGGAAAGTTAGCTACTACCGAGACACAAACAAAAGGTAACACATTTCACCTTGACTCAACTCAGAATAAATGTTTGTATGCAAAGATAGATGATACCTGGTTATGGCATAAAAGGTTTTGTCATGTAAATTTTGATAATCTGATCAAAATAAGCAAGAAGCATCGAGTAAGAGGTATACCAAGTCTTGAAAAACCTGAGAATGTTATGTGCCAAGGATGCCAGATGGGTAAAATGACAAGATCAAGCTTTACAAGTAAGTCTTACACCTCTAAGGGAATTTTAGATCTTGTGCATACTGATCTTTGTGGTCTTATGAAAGTTCAAAGTTATTATGGTGACAAATATTTTATATTATTTGTGGATGATTACTCAAGGATGATGTCAGTAATGTTTTTAAAAGAAAAATCAAAAGCTTTTCAAACGTTTAAATAAATATTCTGCAATGATCATGGTGTAGACACCTAAAATTGTCCAATCTAATTAAATAAATATTTTTATTTATTTAATTATTTTAGTCTAATTCATCTATTAATTAAATAAATCTTTATTTATTTAATTAATTCATTTATCCTCTTCTAGCCTTATTTCTCATTTAAATAAATACATTTATTTATTTAAATTGTCCTTTTCCTAAATTAAATAAATATCTTATTTATTTAATTGATCCCACTTCTTCTATTAATTAAATAAATCTTTATTTATTTAATTAATTCATTAACCTTTTCTACCCATGACAGGTTTCATCCATCTCTTAATTCATACACTACCTACCCCTTTCATTACTTTATTATTTTCTTTACCTTCCCTCTAATCATAGCCGACCTTTTTTATACCTCTTAATCTTATCCCTCCATTTCATATAGTGGCTTCTATATAAGGAGATGCTTCCTTCATTATCAAACCCTCACTCATTAACTCACTCGCGCATTCGACTACACTACGTCTTTGCACTTGCATATGCGATCCTACTTGCAACCACATTTCCATTCTTTGTTGAGCTCTTGTGCACATAAAATCTGAGAGCAAATGTATCAAGCAAGATCAATGGAGATAGGAAGAATGAAAATCCAAACCCTATTGGACATGTGATGGTACAATCTTTGTGATTTCATTTGATTTGCATTGTCTTAGGTAATCTTCATATGTTATGGTGGATCTTTATTGATTGTTAGGCTAGGGTTTTGTGGTTGAATTCATTTAGTCTTTCAATATTATTGTTAATCCACTTTCACCATAAACATTTTGGCATGCCCGGTGGGACAACCCTAGCCTAACAACAACAAAGATCCACCATAACATATGAAGATTACCTAAGACAATGCAAATCAAATGTAATCACAAAGATTATACCATCACATGTCCAATAGGGTTTGAATATCCATTCTTCCTATCTCCATTGATCTTGCTTGATATATTTGCTCTCAGATTTTATGTTCACAAGAGCTCAACAAAGAACGGAAATGTGGTTGCAAGTAGGCTTGATTGCATATGCAAGTTCGAAAGCGTAGTCGGGGCTGAATGCATAATGAGTTAGGGTTTGATAATGAAGGAAGCATCTCCTTATATAGAAGACACTATATGAAATGGAGGGATAAGATTGAGAGGTGTAAAAGAGTTGGGCTATGATTAGAGGGTAGGTAGAGAAAATAAGAAAATAATGAGAGGGGTAGGTAGTGTATGAATTAAGAGATGAATGACATGTGTCATAGGTAGAAAAGGTTAATGAATTATTTAAATAAATAAAGATTTATTTAATTAATAGAGGAAGTGGGATCAATTAAATAAATAAAATATTTATTTAATGTAGGAAAAGGATAATTTAAATAAATAAATGTATTTATTTAAATAAGAAATAAGGCTAGAAGAGGATAAATGAATTAATTAAATAAATAAGGATTTATTTAATTAATAGAAGAATTAGGCTAAAGATAATTAAATAAATAAAAAATTTATTTAATTAGACATGACAATTTTAGGTGTCTACATTGTGCCCCTCTTTGAGACAATGCAGCTTGTCGCGTTGTTTCAAAGAAGATAAGATGAACTGATACAAAGTTGCCCCAAGATGGGAATGATATGCCCCCTCAAGAGATTGGATGAAAATGTCTGAAAAGATCGCAAACAATCTCTCGATAAGAAAGAATGGCTAGAAAGGAATGACAAGATAGGATAGAGTGACAGAGTCACAGGATAAAGAAGACTAACTCAGGAAACGAGGGCTAGGGCAGTCTATAAGATAGACCACGAGGGGAATACATCCTCATTGTCATCCACACATCCAAGAGATCAGAGTGTAGAGAGAGAATAGAGCAGTAGCAGTCAGCAGCAATGGCATTGGTTCACAGATTCGATCGTGTTCGTCGATTTCAGAGGCCAATAGATGCAGGAGAGCCAGTGAGTACTACAAAACCTCCTTGTACTTTGTCGCATAAAATGTTGTCATTAATGCATGTTAGGTAGGGAAATAAATGCACGTTAGGTATATCTAGAAAAATGTCAAGCGGGGTAAAAACGTCAAGGCATGTCTATGCAATATGTAAGCATGTTTATGTAATGAAAGTGCATTTGTGTCTTCTAGGTCGAATCAATAGTTCTGTGATGAACATACACTATCGATTGGATAAGCTGCTGAGAGGATACACTCAAGCAGGTCCTCTAGGGAAGACTAGGATAGATCGAGGCACTTTGTGATAAATAGTTAGTACCAAGACATAGTACTTTGTGATGAACAGGGAGTACTAATATATGAGTAGCACTTTGTGATGAACAGAGAGTGCAAAACATGTAGTACTTTGTGATGAACAGGGAGTACCACTAGGCTAGAAGCAACACTTTGTGATGAACAGTGAGTGTCACTAGGATAGAAGCAACACTTTGTGATGAATAGTGAGTGTCACTATGATTGACATAGTTGATTTGCTTGACTGCAGGAGGACCTACCTATGCTAGAGTCATGGGAGAAATTCCCATCATCTCAGAGTTTACAACCAGAGCTGACATTTGAAGATAGAGCAGCGATTGAGGTTATGGGCTTATGATTGAGGTTATGGGCTTGCGACATATTCTATATGTGCCTGAGTTTCGAGCGAACATGGGGTTGCTAACTGCGCTAGCTGAGACATGGCACTCAAAGACTTGCACTTTCCATTTGCTAATGGGTAAGATGACAGTCACCTTAGAGGATGTATACAAGATTTTAAGGATACCGATCGATGGGGAGTTGATTCCCTATGATCGAGACGGAGACAGGGATGCCCTAAGATGAGTGTTTCAGGATCCAGGATTGGAGATGAGGGCTAGAAACGTGGCTTGGGATACCATGACATGGACAAGATTAGCACTACCAGCAGTACTAGTAGGAGTGATCAGTGGGTTCCTCTGTCCGGATAGGGCGACATGAGAGTTGGCTGTGTAGCCATATGTATTTTGACATCGTTGTATCATGACACTTATGATTATATATATACAAGATGATTCATCCTTACGGCAGCTATATGCATGTGTACCTATGTGATGTTGCTATGTGATGCTTATGATATAGATGCAAATATGTACATGAGGAAATGCAATATTTTTGTTCTTTTATGTTTTATATGTTATGCCAATGTGAATGTGAATGTATGAAATGCAGATGGATATGATGAAGATGTAAAATGTGCTAACATGTGTTGTGTGCAGGATGTAATGTAATTGTGATATCTATATGTATGTATGTTTCATGATGTATGTTTCTATGTGATGGTTATGATATGGATGCAAATATGTACATAATGAAATGCAATATTTTTGTTCTTTTATGTTTTTAATATGTTATGCCAATGCAAATGTATGAAATGTAGATGAATATGATGATGCAAATAACTATTTACATGATGAGGATGTGACATGTGCTAACATGTGTTGTGTGCAGGATATGGTGCAATTGTGATATCTATATGTATGTATGAAATGCTAATATGTGATAATGCAGGGGCAACTACATGAAATGCAAATGTTTTTGGTGCATCATTATACTCAGTCATGTGATAGCAGGCTACATGGACTCAAAAGGGATGATGGAAGTCAATCAAGAAAGCGGATGGAAGATAGAAGATATGAAAGTGAAAGAGCTTCTTGTGCATTATCATCATTGAGCTTTATTATGCCAAGTAGGTTATGACAATCAAGGCATATGTTCGACCCAGAAAGTCATTGTACCCATTTGCATGGAGATAAGACAGTTGCAAACAAGGAATGCCCTAGTTCATACTAGACTCTCAGTGTCCTCATATCCTTGGACAAGTCATAGAATTACTAAGAGACAATCCACAAACAACAAAGAAAAATAGGTGATGATATCCCATCCTTGCCTTTCTAGTCAAAGACATCTTGGAGATAGAATCTCTAGTCAGAGACATCCTGGAAAAGCTAAAAGACATGTCACCAAAAGATAAAATCAAAATAAAACCAAGACTCCACACCAACATCCACTATAGTCCTCAAGTTTAGTGTCTCTTGTCACTTGTATAAGTCTATTTGATTGTGGTCACAATGTTTACTTTCACAAAAATGATATATCACACTGAACCATAATGTTGTCTGAGTCTGTTGGAAGATTTGATTTGTTGAAGCCCATTGTTGCTGTTGTGTCTCATCTGAAACTGACTGAATCCATGAAACTGATACTTTATTGCGGAGAAGACGGAGCTTTATTACGGATTGTGATGCATTCAACTCTGACTATGCTTTCGAACTTGCATATGCAATCAAGCCTACTTGCAACCACATTTATGTTCTTTGGTGAGCTCTTGTGCACATATAAAATCTAAGAGCAAATATATCAAGCAAGATCAATGGAGATAGGAAGAATGGAGATCCAAAACCTATTGGACATGTGATGGTATAATCTTTGTGATTTCATTTAATTTGCATTGTCTTAGGTAATCTTCATATGTTATGGTGGATCTTTGTTGTTGTTAGGCTAGGGTTTTGTGGTTGAATTCATTTAGTCTTTCAATATTGTTGTTTCCATTTTCACCATAAACATTTTGGCACACCCCGTGGGACATGGATTTTTGTTAGATTTGTGTTTTTTGCAAATTTTTCTAACCCTATATTGCTGTTTTGTAAAACAATTTGGAGAATAACCTTATGCAGCTAGGGTTTTGGACACAAAATCAAGATCTTGGAGAGATTTGATCAGATCTCACAAACGGCTTGGAAATTTTGTACCAAATTTTTTTTGCAGGTTGAAGACAGTATCAGGAGCTCTCAAAACAAAATTCAGATCTATTGGAAAATATTTTAATTTTCTATGAATTTTCATAAAAAAATAATTTTGAGAGCAAATGAGCGAATTTTTTGGATTTTCTTAAATTTTTGGAAATCTCTCATAATTATACAGAGGATCTGTTCTTTGTGATTTTAATTTTGATGCAAAATATTTCCTAAAAAATTGGATCTTTAAACATTAGGATTTTTCCTTATTTTGATTAGATCTCACAAACGGCTTCAAATTTTGGCATTAATTTTTTTGTGTAGATCAGGAAAAGTATCAGACGGAGTCAGTAAAAATTTCAGAGTTTTTGGATCACATTTTCATTTTATATGAATTTTTTATGAGTTTTCATAAAAATTAATTTTGAGAGCAAATTAGCGAATTTTTTGGATTTTCTTACATTTTTTGAAATCTCTCAGAATTATACATAGGATCTATTATTTTTTATTTAAAATTTGATGCAAAATCATTCCTCAAAAATTGGATCTTTGAAAAATTAGAGTTTTGCATTATTTTACTCATATCTCACAAACTACTTGGATTTGTTGTAGAAATTTTTTATGCAGGTTTGGAAGACCATCAGGACTCTCCAGTAAAAAGTTTATATTTTTTGGATTGATTTTGCATTTTATATGATTTTTTTATGATTTTTCATAAAAAATTAATTTTGAGAGCAAATGAGCGAATTTTTTGGATTTTCTTACATTTCTGGAAATCTCTTGAAATTTTACATAATGTCTTTTTTTATGATGAATCAGATCTTTGAATTGGTCAACAAAATACATTGTTGAAGGCCCCTATTTCACAAAGTCTTTTGGATCTAAAATTTACCTAACTTGTGTGCTTGCAGAAAGGGGTGATCATTTGAAACAATCCAAACTACTAACAAATCTTTGTTGCAGGACCTTGGCAAGGGTTTTTGATCTTTATTGTGTGCCTTGTTCTCATAGACTAGCAAACACTACAATTGGTGCACTAAAATTGAACCATTGTCTTTTGTGTCTTGAGCAATAGGCTCTTTTTGTTTCATCTTTAGAGGGCCTGTCTCCCCATGTGGTCATTAGGACTACTAGTGAGGAGAGAATGACCCAAGTGGTAGCGAGGAAAACCCACCTCTTCTGAAACACTATAAACACTATGGATAACGTGTGATTATTAATTCATACCGACACTATGTCTCCCCATAAACCCGTTTGATCAAATTTATTTGATCAGTTGTAGGGTGTAACCTGTACCATCTAGGAGCCTTCTGTATTTACAAAGCTAAAAGTGTCACATGTATGGCCACATGAGTGGATTCCCTTACTAGCACCTTTTTATTTTAGAAGCCAAAATCCTTCTAGTTGTTGGGGCAGGAGGTCAGACCTCTGGTAGCGGCCCACACACAAACGGTTCTTAGTAGAGATACAAAGTTCGCCATGAGGAGTTTTCATAGGGACTGATGCTTGGTTGCACCGAGAAGTGAATGCTGAGGGTGGAGCCAGTGGAGTCAAGCATCTAAGTATCTTCTCTGAATAGTGTAGCCTCGGGGGAAACTCCATGTGGGATCAACAACTATTGTCTTGGCCAACCATAAGAATTGTGCTTGTCTTATTTTGAACAATCAAACATTCAAGACCAAACAGCAAAACATTGTGTCTTTTGTGTCTTCAAGTGTATGCAAAACATTCTTACATCAAACAACACACTTTTATTGGAGTCATTTTGAGTCTAAACACTTGCAAAAATTGAGTCCTCATCAACATTGTGTCCTCTTGTCATGAAAAACAGTCAAACATTCAGATTTGGTCACAACAAACAACTTCACAAATTGGAAAAATTTACAGTCCAACAAACAAGAGCAATCAATTTCAGAATTCTTGAGCTTCCTAAGCTATCTCTTCAGGTTTTCATCTAGTATTCAACCTATCTTTGGGTCTCACAAAGTCCATCATTGCTTTACACCTTACATTACATTCACATTTGTCTAAACTTGAGTCAAAAGGTCACTTGCTTGTCCTCATCATACTTTGTCAACACACTACATCCAACAACATTTTGCTAAGTGGTTCCTCATCAAGGTCTATCACCTTTGGTTCTCATTTGGTCTTACTTAGAGTCAAGGTCAACTTATCTCATCAAGAGAAACTATCCTCTCTTTGGAAGTCACACCTACTCTACTACATACATACTTGGTCCTACATTTTGGACATTGCAAGTAAACCTCAAATTCATTTACATTCCATCCAACTCTTGGTCTTCCATACTCTTTCCATTTTCATCTATTCTCACACATCTTGGTCAAGACCTAGTTCATGGTTGAAACCCATTCCCAAAAATATAGGAGAGAAGCTAAAGAGGCTCAAGAGTCCACAAACATGAGTGCCTATGAATATGACAATGATATCTTTTTCAATTCTGATCATACTACATTACCTGACATGGATGCTTATAGAAACATTCCAAATGTTGAGAACATGGATACTATAAACAACAATGGTACATACAATGACAATATGGACAACATTTCAGTACATTCAGCAGAAGTAGAAGACTACATTATGGATCCCCATTTCAATCGATTGGTTAAGGAAATAATGAGGAGAGATAGACAATATTTCTTACAAGTAATGGCACAAAGTGGAGCCAAGATCCCTCATGATTTTGACATGTCTCAAATAATGGAAAATCGACCTTTGCAACAACCTCACCTCGACATGGATCAAAGGAGGCCTAATAGTGGAGGCAATAGAAGACCACATATGGTGCCTAAATCACCATCATCTTTGTTTCAAAAACCAGAGGTCCCATACACACATGGTCAAGCATATGATACTCACCTTCATAGACCATTATGGAAGTCTTATGTAGAAAAATATACTCAATCACATACCAAAGCTCAGGATCAACCACCAAAGCAATTGGATATCCAGAGGCAAGCTCCAAATTTGGACACAAGGAAACCCCACATCAAATTTGGGGGCAACACACTAGAACAAACTCATGAAATTCCTATAGGGTATGGTATACATGGACAAAATAGATATTCTTTTCCTCACCATGACTCTATACTAGGTGGTCCATATACACATCATCATTATAGACCTCCTCCATATGAACATGTGTATGATCAATATCATCCATATATGCAACATGCTCCTCCACACACTAGTTCAGGATTGGGGTATGGTCCAGGAAGTCGGTCTCCGCCTAAGAAAAATTTGGAGCAACAAATCAAGGATTTACAAAAGAAAATGGAGGAGATAAATACACTGAAGCCAACTTACACAATGAGAGACATATGTCCTTATCCATTTAACAAGAGCATTCCAATGCCTCCATTTCCTACACATTTCATGACACCTAAGTTTGATAAGTATAGAGGAAAAGGGGATCCTAAGGCACACATAAGACAATTTTTCATAGCTTGCATTGAGGTAGCAGCAGAAGAGGCATATTTGATGAGATTATTCCCATAGAGCTTAGGTGATCAAGCTATGGAATGGTTCTCCCAATTTCCACCTAGTATTAAGTCATGGGGTGACTTAGCAGAGGCATTTATCCAACATTTCTCATACAACATAGAGATAGACATATCAGTCACTACTTTGTGCAACACCAAGCAAAGGGATGGAGAGTCTTTTTCATCATTTTTACAAAGATGGAGGAATTTAGCTAGCAGATGTTCTTGTAAAATTCCACAAAAACAAATGGTAGAGATGTTCACCCAGAATGTTAACAAAGACATTGTTTATGACCTAAGAAAAGCTTGTTTGTCCACTTTTAAGGACGTCATTGAAAAAGGCTTAGCAATAGAGAAGGTCCTAATTGAACAAGGAGTCATTAAGATATTCAAGGAAAACAAAGATGACTTTAAAGGAAAAGATAAGCCAAGATTTTGGAATAAAAACAAGAACAAAGTCAATGATGGTGTTGTGGATGCCAATATAGTGCGACCTAAAATCATTTTTTCTGGATCAAGCTCTACAAACAATGAAGTTAATACTCAAACAACTTCCAAATCATGAAGGACGTACACCCCATTGGGAGAACCACTTGAGTCAGTTTTCAAAAAGCTAGTGGCAAATAAGATAATCACAATTCCAGATTTGCCTCCATATGAGCCAAAGGTTAAACCAAATTGGTGGAATGATGATGAATATTGTGAATTTCATAAGAGCAAGAGACACAAGACAGGAAATTTCCATCGACTGAAGAACATCATACAAGACCTAATTAATAGAGGTAACATTGAGATCGAAGGACACTCATCCAATCAAGAACATGAGATGTTTAAGGAACCATTCCCAAAGTATGACAAGGTAAAAGCCAAAGCCACAGATGACCAAACCAACTATACCAGAGAATCTTATAACTATGATTCAACTGTCAATCACATTTCAATGGACAATTATGTCTCTACCATTATTATCAAGGACAAAATGCCTGAGAATTCTACCCAAAGACCCAAAATTATCCTAAAAGGCATTGGATCTTCTTTCGAACCTACCTCTGAATGTAATGTTACAACTCGTCGAGGTAAATTCACTTTGCAAGGTGCTCCAGCTAAAAACACTGCTTCCTCATCAACCAAGCCTAAGTATGACCTTGTAGAATAGTTAGGGAAGACACCCGCACTCATCTCCATCCTTGAGCTCTTACGCATATCCCCCGCACATAAAGCTAATCTTGACAAAATCTTGAGAGACACTGCTATCCCTACTGATCTGAACGTGGACCAGTTTCAAGCCATGGTAGGATACCTTTCTGTTCCACACTCCCTTACATTCATAGAAGTCGATGACACCTCTATAAGTCAGCCACATAATGCACCATTACACATTGAAGCCTTCATACACAAACATCGAATAAAACGAGTCCTGATAGATGGAGGAGTAGGTCTAAACATTTGTACATTGAGCACTATTAAACAATTGGGATATTCCGACAAAGCTATGAATTCTACAAACAAAATTACCATCAAAGCATATGATGATGAAGAACATTCATCCAAAGGCACAATCACCTTACCTCTAAGAGTTGGGCCAATTACAAAAGATGTGGTTTGTCAAGTCCCTGATCTAGAACTCACATACAACATATTGCTACGATGTCCATGGATTCATGAGATGAATGCAATACCATCTACATATCATCGATGTATCAAGTTTCCACACAATGGAGTTGAAGTGACCATCAAATCTGACCCAAATCCATTCATATACTGCAACAATCTACGACCTAGATCAGAAATAACAATCCTAGTCAATCCAGAAGCTATTCCTTCATTAGCATATGTGGATCCAGAATCATTGAAAGCTTCTACATCCAAACAAACAAAGATCAAAGAAAAATTCAAGGTTAAAGACCTGGGATGTGGTGAGTATATCATTCATGTTGATCAACTCCCACTATCTCCTAAGGTATTCAATCAACAGGAACAACCTACAAACAATTTTCAATGCCAAGGAACTGGGTGTCAACCTGTAGCATCCTAAAATTGCTACACTTGCAATTTCGACTGCATTTGGGCCTTCACGATGGCGGTGCAACGTTGAACCTGAATGGAGACCCCGAAACCTATTTACGACACCAAAAACTGCATTTCTCAGCACCCTGGCCTGATCCTCCTTGCACCCTGTTGTCCCGGGAGGTGGGACCATGGCGCCCAGCGCCCTGGTCCTCCAGGACTAGGGCACCCAGCGCCCTAGTCGCCCAGGACCATGGCACCCAGCGCCCTGGTCTCTGGCCCTATTTTGGGCCCGGTCTCTTATGGGGCTTCGGGTCTTTAAGTTTGCAAATTGGAAAATAATGTTTCCTGGTCGGCCTAAGGTCGGGAAAATCAGTCTATCAACCCTAATTGACAAGTATATAAACTACATTTCCTCTCCCATTTGAGGAGGGAGGCAAGAGGAAAAACATATGCGAGCAAGACGCAGAAACGATATTCAAACATTCAAGCATTCAAGCATTCAAGCATTCCTTCAAGCAATTGAGCATTCTAAGTCTCCATTCAAGGCTAAGTGTTGCATTCAAGACAAGGATTCAACCATTGAAGAGGAGACCACTTACAACACATTACATACTACATACATTACACCTTCACATGTAAGAATACAAACATTCTTACAACAAGGTATCAGTACTTGTTTACATTACAAACATTTACATTTACAACATTCTCATTTCTTGGTTAATTCCAAAACCAGGGTTTGACCTAAAGGCCAACCCCTCATCCCTAACCCCCCAATCGTCCTCTCTTTTCTATGTGTAGGTTGCAGGTACGCAGCTGTAATTGAAGATCTGGAATCCTTGTGCAGAGATGAACAGATCCCCCTTCGTTTTGCGGATTTTTCGGAGGACTGTGTGCACGCCGGGCGCCATCGTCCTGCCAACTTTCACCCAAATTTGCAGAACAGCACCGTCTCAACATTTTACTGCTAATTCCAGGTCCGCAGCTTCATCCCATATCCCTATCTCTGTTTATAAGCGAATCTTTCCTACTTTACATGCATTCCTAGTTCAATCTTTCTATCTACATTTCTTTACAAAAGAGGGTATCCTTGATGTCTTAACCCTTGAAACTCATTTAGAATCCAATCTTGCATTGCGTGGGATTGGATCTTGTGGGTTCCAACCCCTCTTTTGAATGTAAAGTCTCCCCTAAGTGAAAACCAACCCTAGTGACTCTCCCTTCTCTCTCCTTGGAGTTGGGGAGGGGAGAATAACTAGGGTTCGATTTTTCCGCTTTACATTTTGGTGAACCCAACGTGAACATCCTCATTTTGATTATTCATGGTTAGATCTAAAATTTTTGTTTCCTTAATTACATTTCCATGTTTGATCTTTTGCAAATTTTAGAGGTTGATTGCATAAAAACCCTAAAATTTTCTTTTTAGTAATTGAGCTTGTGAAATGTTTAATTGTTAATGCTTGTTTCAGATCTACCCTTCTATTGCAAATTGTCAATTCATATTTGTGCTTTAATTCTGAAAATTAAGTGGTTAAATGTCAAAACCCTAATTTTTAAGACCTTCTTGATTCAACCTTTGACTGATAATTTCACTAATCAAAACACCTCCAAATCGGCTGTAACTTTGGATTCCGCAATAAAATCACAATATCTTTCATCCCTGAAAATTTGGAAAAAATTTGCAAGGACCGTGTGCACCCCGAGTGCCATCATCCCCGACATTTTTTCCGAAATTTCGGGAGCTATATCTTACTGTATTTTTCTACTAAAATCCAGAATTTTGGCTGATTTTATCAATTTTAACACTTTCAAAATTAAAATCAAAGTTGGTCTAGCGATTGCTTGGATTGAGGCTTCTAATCATTCAAAAATTGTTGAAATTGAAATTCATATCAAAATTGTGTTTCTTACAGTCCTAAATCTGAAAAGTGTGTTAGCATTCATTCGAAATTTCAGTGTTTTATTCAAATTTTTGCAGTTTGTGACTTTTGAAATCAAGTGTTTAATTGCAACATCTTTGATTTCCACTTTCAAATTCGAATTTTGCATGAAATCGAGTCAACTCTTAAAATTCAAAGCCTGCATTGCTTTCAGTATTCCCTCTAAAATCATAAAATTCAAAATTTTAGTTTCCCCCTCTTTTTCAAGATTCGAATTTTACATTTTTCAACAATCTTGGTAGGGTTCAATTTTGAGATTGCAACTTTAATTTGGCCTATCTATAGATCGTAAAATCACTCAATTTTTTCAGATTAGCTTTAAAATCATCATAACTTTCATCCCTGAAAATTTCGAAAAAAGTTGTGAGGACCGTGTGCACTCCGTTCGCCACGGTCCCAGACATTTTTTTCGAAATTTCGGGAGATTGTCCTGATTGTATTTAACAGCTTAAATCTAGGAGATTGGCTGATTTTATTAAAATTTGCTACCTCTAAAATTCAAAATCTTCTCTCTTTCTTTAGTGCATGAGTTTTACAACAATAAGCCCTACTTACACTATTCCCGTTAGACGAAGCCTTAGAATTAAGTCTTTCCAAGGTGTAATTACTGAGGAGATGGAACCTAATTTGAATGGCCTTTTTAACGAGGACATGGGTAATTCCTCTAATCCTCTTAATGATGAAGAAGCTCTCCATGAGGTTTCTGTAGAACAACTTTCAAAATTGGATAACCAATTTGATGATTTTCGACAATGGATGTCTCAAGAATACCCTGATAGTGAAGCTCTTTCATTAATTGAGGGTCTAAAACGTATGGTTGAAAGTGATAAGAATGGAATTGATATTTTGCGTGGTATTGCACACATTGTGGATTCAAATGTGATGCCTATGAAGAGTTGTGCCGAAACCTTAGGTTATACACAACCTCCTACTCAAGTTAATCATTCTATTCCTTTGACGACTCCTATTGCTAGTATATCTACTTTTACATCAAACATAATGACTACTTCAACACAAGACATTCCTCCTATGATCACTAGTCATGGGGGCAATCCTTCTTCTTCAATCAATCCTCTTCCTTCATTCAAACCGACTTCTTCATTCATTCCTTCAATGAGTGTTCCTACTATATCTCCACAAATGAACATGACGCAAGGTGGCAATTCATTTAACCCTTCCATTCCTCCTTGTAGTGTTCCTCCTTTCCAATCATCTCCTATGACTAACTATCATAGTGTCCCACCACCTTACTCTCTACCTTCTTTCAATAACATAACACCTCCATCACAATCTAACACATCTAATATGAACTCTTCAACTGAAGCGACCATTAATAATCTTGCACAAACTGTCTCTTCTTTACAGCAACAAATTGCCTCTATGAATCAATCTAAGTTTAGTGTGCCCACATTTGATGTTGCGAGCCCACTTTCTCTTGACATTTTTCGAGCTATCCCCCCTAAACATGTTGAAATTCCGCATTTGGAGCTTTATAATGGTAAGGGTGACCCTCTAACACATGTTAAGACATTTCAAACAATATGTACTGATTTTGCTTATGACCAAAGGTTGCTTGCAAAACTGTTTACTAGAACATTAAGAGATAAAGCCCTACAATGGTATTGCTCGTTGCCTTCTTATTCTATTACTTCTTTCGAACAACTTGCAAATGCTTTTATTCAACAATTTCAAAACAATATAAGTCCTAAAGTTACTTTGATTGATTTAATGCATTGTAAACAAGGTGTTAAAGAAAAAGTGACTGATTTCATTGGTAGATATAAGCATTTGTATGCTCAAATTTCTTTTCCAGTACCTGACAATGATATTCAAAGAATCTTTATTTCTAATTTACAAAAAGATATTAGAGAAAAACTCTTGTTTTCTGAGTTTACTTCTTTCCAACAGTTGTGCGCAACTCTTCACAATTATCAACTGACTGTGAGTCAAATGGAACAAGCAAATCCTATGGCTCCGAGTGATAAGGGTGATAGTAGTCAACAACCATTTGGGAAGTTTAAACCGAATAGAGAGTCAATTAAATTCAATGAAAACATCATCAACAACAATGTGAATGCAGCATCAGGTGTGCCTCCTATTTCTAAGTTTTTCAAGAAAGAAAGAAAGTTTACTCCTTTGAATGAATCATTACATAGTATTATGAATAAGTTATTGGAACAAAATGTGCTTACTCTTCCTCCTATAAGGAAAATAGATCCTGCAAAGATTAACTCACCCTATTTTGATAACAAATCTTTTTGTCAATATCATCGTCATCCCGGGCATGATACTGAAAAATGTTTTGCTTTAAAAGGTAAAATTCAAGATTTGATTGATAATAATACTATCTCTGTTTCTGGTGTGAATGATAAAGGCAACACATCTGTAGCTCCTCCTAATCAAAATCTTCATATTTTTACTGATCCATTACCTTCTCATACCTCTAATGCGATTGATACTACTGTTTCCTCTGTCTCACCTAATGCTCTTGTGTCTATGACTCCGAATGTGATTAACTTTGTAGAGCAGCAGAAAATCCCTAAAGAACCTTCCATCACCTTTGATTCTAGTGAAACTATTAGGGCACCTGATGGTCCTTTATATATAGTTGCAAAAGTCAAGAATACACCTTGCCGTGGAGTGCTTATTAATCCTTCTTGTATGGTTAATATCATTACTGAAGAATTTCTTTTTACTTTGCAATTGAATCAAGTGATCTATGATGAAACAAATGTGGTTGTGAAATTATTTGATGCATTTTCTTCTCCTGCAATTGGTTCTATTACATTACCTATTGAGGTCCATAACAAATCCCTTGATGTGGACTTTGCTATTATTCCATCATCCGAACAATTTCGTGTGAAGCTAGGCTATCCTTGGCTATCTTCCATGAAAGCTATTGCTTCTCCTATTCACAAGTGTTTGAAATTTCCCCATAATGGTGAAGTTGTTACTGTCAATCATAGTCTCTTTAAACCTGTTGAAAGAACTTCTAGAATTCCTATTGATTACTTTTGGCCTAAACAATTCCAATCTCTTCCTCCGCGAAGTGATCATCTTTTCAAATCTTATCAAAAGTGGAAAAAAGATATGATCCTATCTCTAAGTGAACCTAGAACACCCAAACTTGACATTCCTATCATTCTTGAGAAGGAAGTTCTTCCTTTGAAAGATAAAACTAATGTCTTTCCTCAAGAAGATTCCCAACCCATCCCTATGAATATGACTATGCCTATGACTAATAAACTTCCTAAAAGTAGACCTATACCTCCTTGTCATGATGGACTTGGTCTCCTTCCTAAACCAAATTTTCCTCCTTTATATGGAGCAGTTCCTCCTCCTTCCTCTTATGGAGAGAAGAGACCTTCCTCTTATGGAGAGAAGAGACCTTCCTCTTATGGAGAGAAGAGACCTTCCTCTTCTCCTATTGTTCAACCTAAGAGACCACAACCTAAACACCCAAGTGATAAGGATGAGAACATTCCTCCTCCTCAATCTTCTCAACTTCCTACTAAGACTAGACGAAATAATTCTGCACGTGAACGCCGACGAAAGCGTCGTCTTAGAGCTAAGGCAACTGCTTCTCAAACTTTGCAATCCCCAAAAACACCTTCAGCCAGTATTATTCCATTTTCTCCTCAGCCGACGATTGAGCCGAAATCTCCTAAACATAAGATGCATGATGGTCTTGATCCTGTGTGAGTTAAAGATCCAATTTTTATAAATCTTGATGATGATATAGATGAAAATGTTATTCATGATGAAAATGTTATTCCTATTCATTCTGATAGTGAATATGAATATGTTGATGTTGATAACCATTTATCTAATGAATTTTCTAAAGCACTTATCCTAGCTCCTAGACAAGAACAACGTGGCTCGGAACATGAACATAGCCCTTGTTTGGATCTTGTGATAGCTCCGTCTACTGTGTTGGATGTTCCTCCTCTAGCGTGTTTCCTACCTTCCTGAAATATTGATCAGCAAGATCGGGGGGTAGATGACGTGCTAGACTAGTTCATTAGCATAGCAGATTCTCTCCTCCTCTCTTGATCTTTTGTTACTTCTTCTATGTGTTATTCTCATTCTTCTATTCGTTGTCTTTAGTGTTGTCTACTTGAGGACGATCCAAAGCATTAAGATCTCTTTTGGTCTCTCTCATGTTGACTCAAAAGACACATGTGTTCCCTTCTTCTAGGTGACCTTCCTTGATTTGGGAATGAAGAACAATTATGCATACATACATATGATATACATGAATTATCATACAGCATACTGACCCCGAGGAAAGCGAAGTCACCTTGTGCTTTGTGTTTTGTGTCTATTATCCTTGGGCTTATCTCACACTTGGGGGCTAAATCCTTGTGATAACGTGCTCCTTTCCTTTCTCATTTCTTATATGTATCACTACCTTAAAGAAATCACCCCCGGTGAGGCGTATGCGATCGCTTTAATGTAGGGGGGCATACATCCCGTCCATATCTTTTCAAGATACTTGAAAGTTTCTTGGCGAATTTAGCTTTGTCTTGAAAATTTTTGATATCTTTCTTACATGACTCATAGTGAGGGAACCTTACTACTGACATTCATGGTTCTCCCTCATGATCTTCCCTTTTACTTTGTCAGTCGAAGTCGTAAGATCATTAGTCCACTGGGGGCTTGGTGTATCTTGCCTCCTTGACGTGGTGAAAGTTTTTCAATGTTGTTTCCTTGTACTTTACCGGAAGTATGAGCATACGCTTATACTCCCACTAAAGTGGGGGCTAAATGTAGCATCCTAAAATTGTGACACTTGCAATTTCGACTGCATTTGGGTCTTCACGATGGCGGCGCAACGTTGAACCTGAATGGAGACCCCGAAACCTATTTACGACACCAAAAACTGCATTTCTCAGCACCCTGGCCTGATCCTCCTTGCACCCTGCTGTCCCGGGAGGTGGGACCATGGCGCCTAGTGCCCTGGTCCTTTAGGACTAGGGTGCCCAGCACCCTGGTCCCCCAGGACCATGGCGCCCAGCACCCTGGTCCTATTTTGGGCCCGGTCTCTTATGGGGCTTCGGGTCTTTAAGTTTGCAAATTGGAAAATAATGTTTCCTGGTCGGCCTAAGGTCGAGAAAATCAGTCTATCAACCCTAATTGACAAGTATATAAACTACATTTCCTCTCCCATTTGAGGAGTAAGGCAAGAGGAAAACATATGCGAGCAAGACGCGGAAACGATATTCAAACATTCAAGCATTCAAGCATTCCTTCAAGCAATTGAGCATTCTAAGTCTCCATTCAAGGCTAAGTGTTGCATTCAAGACAAGGATTCAACCATTGAAGAGGAGACCACTTACAACACATTACATACTACATACATTACACCTTCGCATGTAAGAATACAAACATTCTTACAACAAGGTATCAGTACTTGTTTACATTACAAACATTTACATTTACAACATTCTCATTTCTTGGTTAATTCCAAAACTGGGGTTTGACCTAAAGGCAAACCCCTCATCCCTAACCCCCCAATCGTCCTCTCTTTTCTGTGTGTAGGTTGCAAGTACGTGGCTATAATTGAAGATCTGGAATCCTTGTGCAGAGACGAACAGATCCCCCTTTGTTTCGCGGATTTTTCAGAGGACCGTGTGCACGCCGGGCGCCATTGTCTTGCCAACTTTCGCTCAAATTTGCAGAACAGCACCGTCTCGACATTTTACTGCTAATTCCAGGTCCGCAGCTTCATCCCATATCCCTATCTCTGTTTATAAGCGAATCTTTCCTACTTTACATGCATTCCTAGTTCAATCATTCTTTCCACATTTCTTTACAAAAGAGGGTATCCTTGCTATCACAACCCTTGAAACTCATTTAGAATCCAATCTTGCATTGCGTGGGATTGGATCTTGTGGGTTCCAACCCCTCTTTTGAATGTAAAGTCTCTCCTAAGTGAAAACCATCAACCCTAGTGACTCCCCCTTCTCTCTCCTCGGAGTTGGGGAGGGGAGAACAACTAGGGTTTGATTTTTCCGCTTTACAGAACCACCTAGTGTTATGGCTACTAAGTCTGAATGCAAATCTCCTCTAGTGGTGCAAGAATCCCTTGATATCAATACTCCTAAGAGCGGTTCTAGTGAAGAATATATTGAGTGTATCGCCAACCCTCTTGAGAACTCACATAGCCTTACCATATCATCCACTCATTCCATTTCCACTCCACTTCCAGACTTGGATCAACAAGAATTACAAAAGCCCTTACTAATCAGGGATCACATATCAAGCTTTGAAAAGAAAAATCGAAAAGTCAATAATAAAGAAAATTCCTTTAGTCCAAATCAAAATCAAAAGCTATTGGACTCTGCAAAAATCAAAGTCAAGGATAAAAATCCTATGAAGAAAAAACAACAAGAGTTGATCTCCCCTAATATAAAAATAACTGGGGGCAAAAGTTCTAAAATTTCAAATCAAAAAGCATACTTGTTGATCCTAAGTCTCCATCATACTATCCTACTTTCACTTCTTTTCGCAATCATAAGCCTTCATCAATCATCCACTTGTTCCACACATCCTTTACCTTCTGGCGATACATCATGGACCTTTAATGGATCTTCCTCGAAGGACTTTGTTATCAGGGATGCCCAAACTTCTTTAGGTGACATGCATATGGGCCTACGTAGTCCACATGCTAGTAATTCTATCTCAATTCCTTTATCAAGGAAGACAATCACTCGAGCTACACATCATTCAGTCAAGGAACAATGCAGCTACAATCATAAAGTCGAGCCTCGCACATTTGAGGTAGGCGACTTAGTTCTCAGAGAAAATCCTAAAAATCAGCAAGATAGAGAGAAGAAGGGCAAGTTCAAACCAAACTGGCTTGGTCCCTACATTATCACAGCAGCCAATGGATCTGGTACTTATTAGCTCTCAACCACAGAGGGTGAATCTTTGGAGGATCCTATCAATAGCAAGCACCTTTGCTGGTTCTACACATAGCTCTTTAGAGTATCCTAATTTTTTTTTGAAAAAAAAAATTCAAAAATTTCAAAATACAAAAAAAAATCATAAAAAATAAAAAATCATTACTTGGTGAAAACCTGGCAAACAGGCGCCTTGTGACAACAAAAAAAACAAGAAAAATAGAAAAATATTTCGTCCAACGGTGAAAACCACTTTGGTGGCGCCCTGGGCAAGTACCATGGTGAAAACTGGGTCACCAGCGCCATGCATAGAGACATTGCTCCTCCCTCCTTTAGGATTCCATTTCATCCTTTCACTTTGCACACACTCACAACCTATTCATCCACAATAAACTTACCCAATCCCATCATGGCTTGTTATTGATCTACCCAAGATTGGTTAGCCATCCATAATAATCCCTCCTTTTCACCCCTTTCCATCCAAAATAAATCAGCTCCTATCTATGGCTAAGGCAAATCCTACATCTAGTGATGGGTGTGGAACTACGAACATCACACATTTCGAGGAGTATAGTTTCTTCCACTTTTCTTTAGTCTATCCATGCACAATCTGCAATAAAGCAACATCTGCATTGCCGATCCACAATAAAGTTTCAGTTTCATGGATTCAGTCAGTTTCAGATGAGACACAACAGCAACAATGGGCTTCAAAAAATCAAATCTTTCAACAGACTCGGACAACATTATGGTTCAATGCTATCTATCCTTTTTGTGAAAGTAAACATTGTGACCACAATCAAATAGACTTATACAAGTGACAAGAGACACTAAACTTGAGGACTATAGTGGATGTTGGTGTGAGTCTTGGTTTTCTTTTGATTTTATCTTTCTGGTGACATGTCTTTTAGCTTTTCTGGGATGTCTCTGACTAGAGATTCTATCTCTAGGATGTCTTTGACTAGAAAAGTGAGGATGGGGTATCGTCACCTATTTTTCTTTTTGCTGTCTGTGGATTGTCTCTTAGTAATGCTATGACTTGTCCAAGGATATGAGGACACTGAGAGTCTAGTATGAACTGGGGCATTCCTTGTTTGCAACTTTCTTATCTCCATGCAAATAGGTACAATGACTTTCTGGGTCAAACATATGACTCGACTGTCATAACCTATTTGCCATAATAAAGCTCAATGATGATAATGAACAAGAAGCTCTTTCAGTTTCATATCTTCTATCTTCCATCCCTCTTTCTTGATTGACCTCCATAGTCCTTACCGAGTCCGCGTAGCCCGCTATCACATGACTGAGTATAATGACACGCCAAAAATATTTGCATTTCATATAGTTTGCACCTGCATTATCATATATTAATCATTTCATACATACATATAGATATCACAATCGCATCACATCCTGCACACAACACATGTTAGCACATTTTACATTTTCATCATGTAAATAGTTATTTGCTTTATCATATTCATCTACGTGTCATACATTCACATTTGCATTTGCATAACATATAAAACATAAAAAGAACAAAAATATTGCATTTCCTCATATACATATTTGCATCCATATCATAAACATCACATAGGTACACATGCATATAGCTGTCGCAATGATGAATCATCTCATATATATATATATATATATATATATATATATATATATATATATATATATATATATATATATATATAATCATAAGTGTCATGATACAATGATGTCAAAATATATATGGCTACACAACCAACCCTCGTGTCGCCCTATGTGGATAGATGAACCCACTGATCACTCCTGATAGTACTAATGGTAGTGCTAATCCTGTCCGCGTCATGGTATCCCATGCCACGTGTCCTACCCTCATCTCCAATCCTAGATCCTGGAACACTCATCTCAGGGCATCCCTGTCTCCATCTCGATCATAGGGTATCAACTCCCCATCGATCAGTATCTCGCGGTATCCTATATACATCCTCCAAGGTGACTGTCATCTCACCCATCGGCAAATGAAAACTACAAGTCTGTGAGTGTCATCTCTCTACCAACGCAGTCAGCAACCCCATGTTCGCCCGAAACTCAAGCACATACAGAATAAATCATAGACCCATAAACTCAATTGCTGCTCTATCTTCAAATGTCAGCTCTAGTCGTAAACTCTGAGACGATTGGAATCTCTCCCATGACTCCAGCATAGGTAGGTACTCCTACAGTCAAGAAAATCAATCATGTCAGTCATAGTGGCATTCTCTGTTCATCACAAAATGTTGCTCTTTATCCTAGTGCTTATATTTATCATATGGTGCTATTTATCCTAGTGACACTCACTATTCATCACAAAGTGTTGCTTTTTATCCTAGTGGTACTCATTGTTCATCACAAAGTACTACGTGTTTTTGCACTCCCTGTTCATCACAAAGTGCTACTCATATTTGCACTCCCTATTCATCACAAAGTGCTGCTCATATTTGCACTCCCTGTTCATCACAAAGTGCTACTCATATTTTAGTACTCCCTGTTCATCACAAAGTACTATGTCTTGGTACTCACTGTTCATCACAAAGTGCCTCAATCTATCCTAGTCTTCCCTAGAGGACCTGCTTGAGTGAATCCTCTCAATAGCTTATCCAATCGACAGCGTATGTTCATCACAGAATTGCCGATTCGACCTAGAAGACACAAACGCACCTTCATGACATAAAAGCGCTTACATATTGTACAAATGTGCCTACTCTGCGCAGACGTGCCTGAAATACATAGACGTGCCTCTGTTTTGCACAAACGTGCCCACATAGCACAAATGCGCTTGCACAACGCAGATGCGCTCGTATTTGACATAGATGCCTAGCCTACCTAGATGCACCTGACACCAACACAGATGCGCCTCGATGTTTTTTGACATTTTTCTAGACATACCAAAAGCACATTTATTGCACTACCTAACATGCATTTATGACAACAATTAATGCGGCAAAGTACAAGGATGTTTTGTGATACTTACCGGCTCTCCTGCATTTGCTGGCCTCTGAAATCAACGAATGCGATCGAATCTATGAATCAAAGCCATCACTGCTGACTGCTGCTGCTCTATTTTCTCTCGGCACTTTGATCTCTTGGATGTGTGGATGACAATGAGGATGTACTCCCCTTGTGGTCTATTTTATAGACCACCCTAGCCCTCATTTCCCAAGTCAGTCTTCATTATCTCATGACTCTGTCACTTTATCCGGTCAGTCCATTCTATCCTGTCTTTCTTATCGAGAGATTGTCTATGATCTTTCTAGACATATTCATCCAATCTCTCAAGGGGGCATATCATTTCCATCTTGGGGCAACTTTGTATCAGTTCATATTATCTTCTTTGAAACAACGCAACAAGCTGCATTGTCTCAAAAAGGGGCAAAATCTAGACACCTAAAATTGTCCAGTCTAATTAAATAAATATTTTTATTTATTTAATTATTTTAGCCTAATTCATCTATTAATTAAATAAATCTTTATTTATTTAATTAATTCATTTATCCTCTTCTAGCCTTATTTCTCATTTAAATAAATACATTTATTTATTTAAATTGTCCTTTTCCTAAATTAAATAAATATATTATTTATTTAATTGATCCCACTTCTTCTATTAATTAAATAAATCTTTATTTATTTAATTAATTCATTAACATTTTCTACCCATGACACATGTCATTCATCTCTTAATTCATACACTACCTACCCCTTTCATTATTTTATTATTTTATTTACCTACCCTCTAATCATAGCCGACCTCTTTTACACCTCTCAATCTTATCCCTCCATTTCATATAGTGGCTTCTATATAAGGAGATGCTTCCTTCATTATCAAACCCTCACTCATTAACTCACTCGCGCATTTGAATACACTATGTCTTTGCACTTGCATATGCAATCCTACTTGCAACCACATTTCCATTCTTTGTTGAGCTCTTGTGCACATAAAATCTGAGAACAAATGTATCAAGCAAGATCAATGGAGATAGGAAGAATGGAGATCCAAACCCTATTGGACATGTGATGGTATAATATTTGTGATTTCATTTGATTTGCATTGTCTTAGGTAATCTTCATATGTTATGGTGGATCTTTATTGATTGTTAGGCTAGGGTTTTGTGGTTGAATTCATTTAATCTTTCAATATTATTGTTAATCCACTTTCACCATTACAAGCGGTCCAATCCTGACCGTCAAATACATTACATAGAATGAAACGATCTAAAATAGATCTCAAGTCATTCTACATCATCCAATCTTCACCGCATCTGGAAAACAGTAACCCATCACGCACTTTTTTCGTACCTCTAAGAAAAATGCACATTCTCGAGGTAGACATTCAATGCATTCGATCTTCACGTGCAAGATCCTCAAAGATATCCTTCACGTGCACATAGCTGACATGGCATATTAATCCTTATCCTTATTCTTAACTAACTCATCACAAAACATTATCAGTTGCACCACTCAATCGAAACCAGAAACCCTAGAGCTGAACTGAGACTACCAACTGATAGTCACACTTAGTGCACCCCAATACCAGTCCACTCCATCCCGGTTGACCATAACCGCTTCCAATCTTCATATCGGTGCATACTAGTTCACCTTCTTGAGCACTTATTGGCATCAATGACAACATACATTATCACCGCTTCATCATATGCCAACAATATGTAGATCATGCAAGAGAAGATGATGGCCTTGGAAAGTTGTGACACTTGGGATCTTGTTAATTTTCCCAAAGGAAGAAAGACCATTAAATGCAAGTGGGTATTTGAAAAGAAGTTTAGAGTTGATGTTTTATTAGAGCAATACAAGGCCATACTACTGGCCAAGGGCTACTCCTAGAGAGACATAGTTGATTTTGATAAATTTTTCTCTTGATGCAAAATTGAGTTCTATTAGATTCTTATTGTCTATTACTAATACTTGTATTTTTGAGATAGAGAAAATAGATTTTAAAAATGCTTTCTTGCATGGGTATATTGAGGAGGAGATTTATATTTGGTTTTGTTATGAAATGAAAAGAATAATTGGTTTGTAGGTTAAAGAGATCTTTGTATGGTTTGAAGCAGTCACCCAAGATGTGGTACCAAAAGTTTGTTTCTTTTTCAATTAAGCTGGGTTATATGAGGATTGATGATGATAATTTTTTTTATATTAAGGTTATTTATTATCAGATACTATTTTTTTTTTTTATATTGATGACTTGATAATTGGTCAAGGTGATGATTAGAGAACTCAAGGTTCATTTTTATAGCATATTTGATATGAAGGACTTGGGGGATACAAAATATATTCAAGGTTAGGTTCAAAAGAATCTTTGGTTAAGCCTAAGTAAGTATGTTGATGCTATTTTGTAGAGGTTTAATATGCATGACAACAAGCTTCTTAGTATTCCATTTTCAATCGGTAATAAGTTAAAGATAAGGTATGTGTCTAAGTTTTGATGACAATTTTGAGGATATGTCTAAGGTTCCTTGAGCTAGTGTCATTGAAAGTTTTATGTATGTAATGGTTTGTGCTAGACCGTATATAGCCCAAGAAATGAGATTTATAAGTAAGTTTACATCTAATCCTGGTATAGAGCACTAGACTTTTGTTAATTGGGTGTTTAGATATTTGTGGCATACTTGTGATTATTGTTTGGGTTATCATGGTATTACTGATGCAGTTAAGTTATTAGACATATAGAGATTTTTTGATGCACATATTGGTCATGTGACTTGGATAGGCAAAGGTCCACTAGTTGCTATGTATTTACTTTGTTTGGAGGAGTAGTGAGTTGGATGAGCAAGAGGTAGCCCATAGTTTCTTTTTCCACCACTGAAGTAGAGTATATGGATATGACATATGTCTCTAAGGAGGTGATATGGCTACAGATACTTGGTATTGGTATTTATTTTAATTGCAGGACTGTGAGAATTGGATGTGATAGTTAGAGCACTATTTATTTGGCCAAGAATCTCATGTATCATTCTCATTCTAAGAATTTTGAGGTTCAAAATCACTTTGTATAAGAAATGGTTGAGAATGGTAAGGTATTGATAGAGAAGTTGATACTTTGGATATTTTTGCAAGTTGCATATTCCCTTACGAATCCATTCACCATGGAAAAGTTCTCTTGGTGCAAGAAGGTCATGTTCCTTAAAGTAGTATATAGTTGATTTTATTTATGTATCTCTTAGAGTTAATTATAATGTATAATGTCAACTAGGATAATTTTAGGATAAGGTGACATTAAAATCGAAATCCAATTCCATTCATACATCTTCATGTTCCTTGGAAAGTGTTCCCTAGGACATGAGAGAAAAATATTAAATATTTGTACTTTATACATAATTGTAATTTTATTTTCAAAAGGTTGATATGTAAAGATGATAAGGATAAATTAAAATGGAATAATTAATCCCCTTTAGGCATCCACATTGGGATATGAAGGTTCATGCATTGGGCACCAAATATTGGCAAGAGAAAAGTTGTATGTTGGGAAGTTTGAAGTGTCACCGAGAGTTACGAAGCATTCAAAAGGTCAAAGTTTTGAGTGGCTATGAGTTAGGCACCCATGTTGGAGTTTTTTGAAGGTAAATATAATTTTATAGATTGTTCACTTTCCTAGGCATGGTTTTTGCAAGTGATTTCTTGCCTCTTGTTATGGGAAATAATAGTGGTTTTCCCTCTCTCAATTTGTTATAAATTGGAGTCATGGCATAGTTGTTTCCTCATAAATGTCTTGAAAGCTTCTAGGTGATTCCAAGTTTAATTTGAGTTGTGAAGTGTATTATTGTAGCATTCTCTAATTTTAAGAGTAACAATTTACCTTCCCTCTTTCTCTAGTGGATTTTTTTCTAGAAAGGGTTTCTCCATGTAAATTAGATGTCCTTTTGGTATGTTGATCTTATATTATTGTTGAATGTTGCAATCACTTTCATAATTCAGATTTGTAATCACATAATGAAGTTGATACTATTGTGATCATCATCAATCTATAGATGTCAAACTATGTTGTAAACACTTGAGAGAAGCAACTTGTGAAATTTGGAGAAGTATCTAGTATAATTTTAAGGTCACCTAAAACAAAGTAAGGTGCCTATGGATCATTATTCACCTGGGATTGGAATTGTGTGTAGAAACTGCTAAAATTTGTAGTCGAGCTCTACAATGTGATTTTAAAGATGTTTCCTCTCTAACACCTTTGTTGTATCTACATAGGACACTTCATAATTTATATATAAACATAAATCGATAGAGGAAACCCAACAAAAGAGAATAGTTAAAGGGTTTTCTACACCAATAAAACCCATTATCAATATTCAAAGATAAATTATATGCTATGAAAATAAGAATAAGAATGTATGAAAAACTAAATCTATAGTGTGTAAGGAAGAAAGGAAGAAAATGAAGTTTTAATATCTTTAGATGAGGAAATGAATGGTCAAAAAGTAATTTGATCAAATTTGGGGACATGCGACTAATTTGATTGATTAGTTCATTAATTTAAATATATGGTTAATTTTGACTATTAGTTAATTAACTTGAGTAATTAGTTAACTAATATGATTAATGAATTAAATTGCTTGGTTGATTTATGAATTATTTTGGTTGGCTAGTTAACTAACTTAATTGATTAGTCAACTAATTTTGGTTGAATAGTTAACTAACTTGATTTATAAGACAACTAGTTTAATTCAGAGTTAACATGATTGATTCATTAGTCAACTAAGTTGGCATGTGATGACATAAAGTAAAATATGGGTGAGGATAATTAACATGTATCTATTCTAATTAATTATGTATGCATGTATTAAATGATAAGATACTTAATAAATTATGAAAGGTGGGAATAATTGATAAATTAATCAAATTGGTGTAATTAGGACACAATATGGTGATTTCAATTCCTTGTATGTTAGAGTAATAAATGATAATAAAAAAATGACAACATTAGAAGGGTCGAATCAGGGTGTCTACACTATGAAAATCATCCAACTCAGAGCAAATAAATGAAACATTAATTAGATATGAAAAGGGTA
Source organism: Cryptomeria japonica (assembly GCF_030272615.1). Taxonomy (NCBI): domain Eukaryota; kingdom Viridiplantae; phylum Streptophyta; class Pinopsida; order Cupressales; family Cupressaceae; genus Cryptomeria; species Cryptomeria japonica. The sequence goes on along the minus strand of NC_081411.1, from coordinate 846,332,704 downwards.
ACAATAAACTAGGTGATGGAATGAGACATGGTGAGAGAGAAAAAAGTATTCTAATGGCAACAAAGATGGATAATATATTGAGAATGGAGAGAAATGTGAGGAGGAGGAGGAGAATGAAAAAAAAAAGGTAGAATTATGTGAGACCTTATGTAAATTGAAGGGGAAATAGGCCACTATAGTAGAAACTAGGGAAAATAAGGACCAAATGAGATAAAAACACTTGGGACATATTTCACAAGACTTCAATAGCTATTGTACAGATTTGTATGTAAAAGCCACAACACTACTTCATAAATCTATTCTTCCAAAAATGTTAATGCAAGAAAATAGTTTTTTCTAAAATAAGAAATAGAACTTGGAAAATGATAACATATTTTTGTAAAATGAGGGAAAGGGGAAGATATTTATAATTTTTGGCTAACATTATAGGAAAAGGAAAGGTAACAACATGTTTTGCAAGTAACAATAAATTTAGCATTTAATTTAAGTGAAAATAAGAGGTGGTTTGAGCCACCACCTTATACATATATGGGAGAAATATTGACCCTACACCCAAGGAGGCTGAACTTTCTAAGGCTAAGGGAAGAGAGGGGCATTGAAAGTTGATGATCTTAAATGAATATAATCTACAAAAAGATGGATATTTGGAAGGAAAAGGTTCACTAAAAATGAGAATAGCTATAAGAATTAAATGTAGGGTTAGAAAGACTATATGGAAAGGATAATTGAAGGAAACTTAAGGGCTAAGAAATACATGGGAAGGGGAGAAAATATGTGAGAAAGGACAATAGAAAGAGATAATGATGAAACAAGGCTAAATATGGTGTTCAAAGATCCTAAAATAAGAAAAAAAAAAAGGAACTATAGAGATTGTAATTTATATCATCATAGAACCATGAAATCAATCCATAATTGGGGTTGACATAAGAGAGCTTAAACCCAATGATCCAACAATCTCCTCTAAGTTGTTTGTAAACACTAGCTTGACGAATCCAAACATAAAGAAGGCAAAGGTGAAAAGTTCTATGTTCTAAATTTTTTCCATATCATTCTTTACAAGTTACAAATTAGATCTACGCTTCATATTGGACATGCATTTCTTGAGCTCAAACCCAAAAATCTTAGATTGAATCACATATAAATTTGAAAATATTTTATCTTTATTGCATTCATGAACATCAATTTTGTGTCCTAGCAATTAGATCATACATGATATCAACAACAATTGATATCATCAATGGGACTTCGTCTAGATTCTTTAAATCTTCTAGGGGGCTCATTCAAGGAGATCCCATCTCTCCCATTCTATTTACCATCTTGGCAGAAAGTATGAGCAGACTAATCCAAAAACTAAAGGTGAATAAATCTATTAAAGGCCTTCAACCCTTCTCTGCCAATGTGTCTTGTACTCATCAATAGTTTGTTGATGATACAATTTAAATGGGACACTCCTCTATTGGGGAGGTTTCTTCCTTCAAAGGTGCTCTTAGCTCTTATTCTTTGGTGACAGGTCAGCAAGTTAATTGGGAGAAGTCTGCTATCTTTTTTGTGAACACTCCTATTATAAGGTAGCAAAGAATTGCTAATATCATTGGGTGCTAAGTTTGTTGAAGCTCTAGAGAGGATTTAGAAAAGATTTCTTTCGTCAGGGGTAGAAGAAAAAAAAAGGATTGCCTTGGTTTCCTACGAAAAAGTGTGTAAGCCTAAGAGCAAGGGAGTTTTAGGTATTAAAGCTCTCAAAAATTTTAATAAAGCTCTACTTGCTAAACAGATATGGAGGGATTATGGCATTAAGAAAGATTGGAATCGGGTGTGGTTTGAAAAATATATTCATGACCAACCTCTCCATTCTCTTCTATACTCTGAAGACATCCCTATTGGGCCTTTCATATGGAATAGTATTATCAAATCCATAAAAGTTGCCAAAGCTGGAGCTGGATGGGTCCTTGGCAAAGGTGACAAAATTAGATTCTGGGAGGATGCTTGGATTAAAGATGAACCTCTCTTTAATCAAGACTGCAGTCAATTCATTGATGAATGTAAAAGAAGGTTTGGGTATATGGTTTGTAACTACTGCAAGGAGAACAAATGGGTAAGGTTGGATGCTATTTATGCTAGGTTTTTGTTGCTTCTGCATAATCTATTGTCCTTTTCTATTAATAAAAAAATTTATGATGTGTTTCTTTGGAAGAGTAATCCTAGGGGTAACTTCACTATTGCCTCGGCCTATAAAAACACCTTTACTCAGATCAGCAACCCAATATGGGCTAAAATTTGGAATAAAGTTCTTATTCCTAAAATTAACATGTTTTTTGTCTTGCTACTCAAAACAGGATTCTTACTATTGATAATTTGGCCCGTAGAGGTTTCATGTTTCCTAACAGGTGTGAGCTATGTCATAAAGAGGAAGAATTAGTGGATCACTTGGTTATCCATTATTCCTTCTCCTGGGAAATCTGGAGTAAATTTTGGGTAAAATGGAAAGTTGATTGGGTCATGCAAAATAGTCTCAAGGAAGTTATCTGGAAATGGATCTTTCCCACTAAATTTCCTCTAATCAAGAATCTCTGGTCCTTGATTCTTCCCATGACTTGCTAGTATATCTAGAAGGAGAGAAATAATAGAATCTTTAAAGAAGCTAAGTGCACGTCTGAGGTGTTTTTTGAAAAAAATTGCAAGGATATAAAAGAAAACATTAATATTCCTCACAGAAACAACAAGCAATGGTTTTTTGCTGACATGAATGATATTGAGAAAGGTGTCCTTACTGAATGGAATTTGATTCACAAGGTTTGAAAATTTGACAATAAGACTAGGAGAGAAAATTTTGTTTGAAGATTTCCTGATTATGACTGGGTCAAGGTGAATTTTGATGGGGCTACTAAAGGCAACCCTAGGAAGTCAGGAGGAGGAGGAGTCATCAGAAATTCTCAAGGTGTCTGCATTGTTGTTGTTGCTTCTCCCTTTGGAGTTCAAAATAATCATGTTGTTGAAGCTCGGGCCATGTTGAAAAGTCTCCAGCTTGCTCAGGGCTTCAAATTTAAAAAAATATGGTTGGAAGGGGATTCCCTCAATATCATTCAGGCTCTTAAAAGTACTAGCTCCTCCTCTTGGAGTATATTCAATATTATTGAAAGTGCCAAAAAGCTTTTAAATGATTATGATAGTATGCTCATATCCCACACTCTAAGGGAAGGTAATAAGGTTGCGGACCTTTTAGCCAATGAAGGGGTCTATTTAGAGAAGGACGTTAATTATATTGGAGAAGCCCAATGTAAAAAGAATGTTAGGGGGCAATTATTATTTGATTGTGTTAATGGTTCAAGTTAAAATCATAATTACCTTCTTGGGTCCGGATATCAAAAATAGAGATTGGGGTTATGTGAAGTGTCAGGTAATGATTATTTTTAGGCATAGTTATTATGATCACTAGTGTGATGGGGGTTATCATAATAAGTTCTAGATCTTTGGGACCATTATTATTAACCTTTTTAAATTCAAGGAAGGCACTTTGTTTTGTGAACCCTGTATTTTTCTCAAGAGCCTGCACTTAAGTCTGGGTCTGCAGATTGTGAGTTATACTGTTGAAGACTTCAACCTACATTTCAACATGGGAGGTAACCTAAACCAAAATGAGCCCTCTAGTTGTGAGAACTAGAAAAGTGAGTGAAAAGTGTGGAGGAGGCTCCATAGACATGGATTTATAGATTACATGGAAAAGTTGCATGGAAGCAAAAGATCGGTGTCTCAAGGCTTTGCTAAAGGCTGGAATAACAACAAAGTTACTTTGTTTGGGGAGACTTGGAAGATTGATGAGGATCTGGTTGCGGAGGTGATGGGATTATAGAAGGAGGGCACCAAGTTCTACAAAGATCAAAAGTTTGTTGTTGAAGCCATTAAAAACTTCTCGAAAACTGATGATGAGAAGGCTCATCTTGCCAAGAAAGACAACGTCTCTTACTACCTCCCTCATCAGGTAAAGTCCTTCTGCCAGAAGATGCTTAGGGTTTTGATGGAATTCCTGACTATTGATGGAATATTTACAAAAATTTATAATTATCACTTTGCTATTCTTAACTATTTCCGTCATGGGGTTAAGATTTCTTTGCCATTTTATTTAGCTTCCTCCCTGAATGAGAGCTTGGCAGACCATGCCAAAAAACTGAAATCTTATCCCATAGCTCATCAAGGGCTTATTTTGCTCATTTATGAACACCTGAAGAAAAAAACTAGGGTTAGCCAGGATGATCATCTGGTGACAAATGCTCATATCTCAGATAGTCATAATGATTCTGAGTCTGATGATGATTTGTCAAATGCTCCTATCCATAAAAAAGGGAGGGTTGATACTGATAAAGTGGACAAGGATATGGAAGATGGAATGGAGGAGGAATAGGGGAAGGAGGTTGATAATGAAGCAGAGAGTGAGAATGCTGGAGAAGAGGAGGAGGGGAAAAGAGATGTTTATGTTGAAAAGCCTAATTCTAACCCTATGGTCTAGGATAGCAGAAATGTTGTCCAGAATTCTACGGAGGAAGCTAACCCTAAATCTGTGAGCTCTAAGAAGGGAAGGGATATGGCAGATTCCATTTTGAATGTAGCCTGAAACTGTACTCTGGAATCTTTCAATTTTCAGAAATGGGTTATTGAAAATATAACTAGTATTCAGAGTAAATAGAGAGATCTGGAGGATAAGATTCACAATTTGATTAAGGATACTAATTCTGGGAAAAAGAGTGCAGAGGTGGAAACCAACGAAGCTGAGGATGAAGTTGAGATGCAGGACTGGTTGGAAAAGAACTTATAACAGGTGATTTGAAACATTTGGAGGATGTGATTAGAATTGTCAAAGATAAGGCTGAGGTTGACAATGATACCATCATCAACTGGGTTGCTAAAACTGAGAAGGCTTTGAAGAATTTTATGAATCACAATCTTGAGGTCTTGAGGATCTCGTCTCAAAATATGAATGCCCTGGTGGATTGTTTGGAGAGGAAATAATAGAGTAAAGATATGGTTATCATTGATGATATGCCGACCTCTAGCTCTACCCCCCAAATTTCCAGGCGAAGGACCATGCAGACGACCTATGATTTGGTGACAAAGATGAAAAACATTTAGCTAAAGTAGGAGAACAAAGATCTGAGAGAAGCTGCAAAGGCTATGATGTTGTTGGTTAAGAATGCAGAGGAGTCCATTAAAATTTTTATTTGATATGTAATGCTGGTCTTTGGTTGCCAGTCTCTCGCTGGCTTTGTGCTATTTTGTTTCTAGTTGTTGGGTTTTCTATTGGTCTTTTTACAGCTTTTTTGTTTTTGTCGTGTCTTCTCTTGTTTCTTTCATGCTTATCCTTCATTATGTAATTTTGGGTCCCTTAAAACCCAATTTTCCTTAATCAAAAAAATTGTATCATTATTCTCAAATTTAAATATCCTCATACATTACATTTTATTTTTAAAAATAATTTTTCAATTTTTATAAACCAAACTGTAAGATTAACCTGGTAATTGTGTTGATTAATAGTGCTATCAAGTTTTGGCCAACACTGAAAAAATGGGGGAAGGAAGCGGCAATAGGGGAATTCAAAATTCAAACTCTCTGCAAGGTGGGAACCCTAGTTCCAATTATGGGAGTGGCTAGATTGTATCTAGTCCCATAGGGGAGAAGGATAAGCCTCCGGACTCTTTGGAAGTTGCTTCTATTCAGCAGACTAGCGGTACCTTGCCAGAAAAGACTGAGGGTCCTTTGGGCCCTTGGGGGAAGGGAACTATGGGGGCCCATTCCATGTGATGGCTCCAGGGTGAGAGGAATAGAATCTAAAAAATGGTCTTCTCTATTTGGAACTAGACCAACTGGCAAATCCTCACTCCCTCCTGTCAAGAATTTATCTGATCCTTCTGATGGTAAGTTCGCTATCTCTATTCCTGATTTGGTTTTGGATCACAACATTAATAGTATGTCAAACTCTTTGGTAGGAAAATTCATTGGGCCGCGTCCTAATATTGAAATTGTTAGGACCTATGTCAAACGAAAATGGGCCCTTAAGGGTAATGTTGAAATTTCGGCCCTTCCCAAAGGCCTTTTGTCCTTTTCTTTTTCGTGTGAATTAGATAAACTCTTGATCCTTTGCGGAAGTCCCTAGATGGTTGGAAAGACAGCCTTGGTCCTTCATAAATGGCAACTGAATCTGAATATGAAAGACTCTCTTCTATCACAAGTTCCTGTCTGGGTTAAGTTGCCAGGCCTACCTCTGGAATATTGGGCTAAAAGTATCTTCTCTAGAATTGCAAACTCTTTTAGTGAACTTCTTTCTATAGACCCAGTTATAGCCTCTAAAAGGGGACTCACTCATGCTAGGTTTTGAGTAGGGGTAGCCCACGATGCAGATATGCCGGATCAAATAGATCTAGTTTTAAAGTTGGGAACATGGAAGCAACATATTGAATATGAATCTATTCCCTTTGCCTACTTCCATTGTAAAAAAGTGGGGCACTGGGTGAAGTCACGTCCCACCAAACCCAAGGCGGAATCCAGGCAACCCAAGACCCCCTCTGAGAACCAAAGTGCCCCAGATAAAAAGGTTTGGCAAGTGAAAAGCTTAGACAAAAAAGATAAAATCCCCAATCACCCCTTGGGGGAGAAGATGGAAGTGGCCTCTATCTTCGTGCCTTTTATGTAGGAAGCTCAGAGAAATGATCTAGACAAAGTCAACCTCTCGATCACTTCTCAAGCGGGGAAGTAGAAAGACTAGACTAACCACCCTAACAACATTTCAGAAGTGGTGGCTGACGCCTGTGAAGGAAATGAGCTGCAAGAGGAAAATTATCAACCAAAGGAAGGGGAAATCACTGTTTCCCAAGAAGAAAATACTGATTCCTCTTCTCTCATGCCTAGCTTTGAAATCCAAGAAGCTCAAAAATGTGCAATTTTGGGCCTAAACCTCTTAGATTCAGTCTGGAGCTCAAAATCAGCCAACAATGATCTTAATGACTCAAATGCTTCTAGATCTCCTAAATGGGGAAATGAAGAAGAAATCTCTAAAATATTAACCAACCCAGAAGCAGATCCTGAGACAGATGCCGGATGGAAAATACCAAAGCAAAGGAATAAGAAAGGATCAACTCCATCAACTTCTCTCATAAGAAAATCCAGCAGAATTGCTCAAGTGGATGTCGGGTATATCTCCTCCCCAGGCCGTCCCTCTAACCACATAGTCAAAATTAAGGAGGCCAGCAAGAACATTGCAGATGGAACCCAGAAGACTCTTAAGGAGTTAGGAATTGGTAAGTACCTATGAAGATTATTTCTTGGAATATTAGGGGACTTAATAACCCCCATAAGCAAGACATTATCACAAATATAATAAGGAATAGTAAACCTAATATCTTTCTAATTCAAGAAACCAAAATGAGTAAAGAGAAAGTTGAATCTTTGAAGTTTTTCAAAAATGGAAAAGTTAGTGGTGGAAGTTCTGAAGGTGCTTCAGGAGGCATTGCTACCATTTGGAATCTCAATTCTGTCAAAGGGAAAATTATCATCTAGGACAAAAATTTCTCGTGTATCAAATTTGAGCATCTGAAAGATGGTACTACTTGGGTCCTTACTAACATATACGCTCCCAACACCTTAAAGGCTAGAAATTCCTTCTGGAAAAATCTTATTCAAGCTAGGGACAACTTTAGGAATCTTAGCTAGTTGGTTATGGGAGATTTTAACACTCCTTTGAGAGAAGAGGAAAAATATGGAGGAAGCCCCCCCAGTTGGAAAGCAGATTGGCCCTTATGGACTTCATAAATTCTCAAGCCCTCAATGATCTAAAAATTCAGGGATGTAATTATACTTGGACTAATAGGAGAACTAGTACTGACCTCATCCAAGTCTGCCTTGATAGGACTCGCATTTCCGATGACTGGTTTAGTCATTATTTCTGTTCTCTATCGGCTCACATTTGGGTTGGCTCGGATCATTTTCCCATTACCTTTAATGTTGAATCCATCAACAGAAGGAGAAACTTCCCCTTCAGATTTGAAAAAATGTGGACCCTCCACCCAAACATCAAAAGTAATATCCAAAAATGGTGGAGCATCCAAGTGGAAGGAACTGCAATGTATAGAGTTGTTAAGAAGCTTAAGAGTATTAAGGATAACATAAGAATCTAGAATAAATCTAGCTTTGGGAACATTTTTGAGGCCAAAAGTAAAGTTCGGGAGGATCTCAAAGAAATTCAAACTCAAATCCAGAAAGATGGTTTCAGAACTCTGTCCATTGCTGAAGAAAATGAGGCTCTCAAAAAATATCACGACATCATTGCCAAAGAGGAATACTTTTGGAAGCAGAGATCAAGAAGCATCTGCCTTAAGGAGGGAGATAGGAACACAAGATTCTTCCATATGTCGACTATCAAGCATAAAGCAATTACCAGGATCTCCAAACTCGTGGTGGATAAAGGGGAGATTACTAAGGAGGAGGAAATCAGAAAGGAAGCCAAAAGTTTTTTTTCGGATCTGCTAAAGAGGGATAAGAGATTGGATGTTGAAGACCAATATTCTTTTCTCCTTAACATCCCTTGTCTCATAGATGATTATAAGAACGCTTCCCTTTCCTCCATTCCTTCTAATCAAGAAATAAAAAATGTTGTCTTCTCCTTTGATGGTAACAAAGTGTCGGGCCCGAATGGTTTTCCAATGTTCTTCTTCCAAGATTTCTAGGACATTGTTGGGAAAGATGTTATCGATGGAGTCAAGGAATTTTTCAGGGCTAGGAAACTTCTAAAAGAAATCAATGGCACTTTTCTGGCTCTCATTCCTAAATCTCAAGGGGCCAACTCCATGGACAAATTCAAACCTATCAGTCTCTGCAATTCCTTTTATAAGATAATATCTAAGGTCCTTACGACCAGATTGCTTTCTGTCCTTCTAGCTATTATCAGCCACCAGCAAACTGGTTTTGTCCCTGTTCGTCAAATTCTAGATTCTATTATCACTGTCCATGAGAACATCCATTCTCTAGTTAAAGCTAAGAAGAAGGGTCTTATTCTTAAGCTTGACCTCTCCAAAGCCTATGATAGGGTTGATTGTGATTTTCTCTTGAAGGTTCTCAGGTCTTTTGGTTTCTCCTCTAGAGTTGTGGATCTCATCACCCATCTTATCTCTTCTGCTTCTTTTGTTGTCCTTATCAATGGTTCACCTTCCCCTTTTTTCCAAGCTTCCAGAGGTCTGAGGCAAGGGGATTCTATTTCCCCTATCCTTTTTATTATTATGGTAGAATGATTTGGAAGGAGTATGGATAATTTGGTGTTGCAAGGCTCCTTTAAGGGCCTCCACCCATCCTCTGCAGATCTAATTTGTTCTCATCAACAATTTGTCGATGATACTATTATCATGGGGGACTCTAGTATCTCTGAAGCTAAAATTTTGAAGAGTAATATTTGCAAGTTTTCCTCTGCGTCTGGCCAGCTTATCAATTGGACCAAAAGCGAAGTCTTTTTCATCAACACTCCGGAGAGAAGACAACAAAGAATTAGTAGAATCCTGGAGTGTAGGATTGTTGATCTTCTTGCAAAATACCTTGGTCTCCCTATGGGCACTGCTCCTCTTGACTCCTTCTGGAGCTCTCTAGTGGACAAATTCCAAAAAACATTAGCTAGATGGAAAGGAGCCCTCCTTAGTCAAGCTGGCAAGCTCCAACTTCTTAAAGCTTCTCTTCAAAGTATTCTGTTATATGCGCTCAGCCTTTTCAGAATTCCTATGAAGTATGCTAATGCTATTGAGAAAATCCAAAGAAGATTCCTTTGGTCTGGGTTTGAGGACAAGAAAAGAATGTCCCTAGTGGCTTGGGATCAAGTTTGTAAATCAAAGAGACATGGCGGGCTGAGACTGAGAAGGATCTGTACTCTGAATGAAGTAGTTCTGTCCAAACAAGTCTAGAGAATGTTCTATCTTGATACTGAATGGTGTAAAATTTGGTGAAGTAAGTACTCTCTTCTTTCCTCTTCCCTGTCTTCTTTTATCAACTCTAACATTAGTATTAATGGTTCCCACATGTGGAATTATGCTTCAAAATGTAAAGAAAGTATAGCTAAAGGAGTGATCTGGAAAGTTGGAAATGGTAGGAAAGTTCAATTCTGGGAGGATCCTTGGCTTTTTGAAAAACCTCTGATAGAAATCAATGAATGGGCCCCCTTTCCTCCCTCTTGTATTAGATCTTATGGCTCCTTAGTTGCTGAGTATTGGACTGGCAATGAATGGCAGAATATTGAAAGCATTCACCTAAGCCTCTCTAAGCTTAAGACTCATCTGTCTACGGTCCGGATGAACAATGAAGTTGACTCCTGATCTGGAAACATAATCCTAAAGGTACCCTCACTGTCTCTTCCATTTTTGGTATCCTGACCCCTGATCCTTTAGTGAATCCCATCTGGTCTAAAGTCTAGATTAGAGGCCTTACCCCCAAGATCAACTTCTTCTTCTGGACTGTCCTTCACAATAAAATATTAACCCTTGACAACCTGAAATGTAGAGGCTTTTCTTTTCCCAATAGATGTGCTCTTTTCCTTCAGGAAGAAGAATTTGTGGATCACCTAGCCATCCACTGCCCCTTCTCAGCCTCCTTTTGGGAAAGGTTCCTCATTAGTTTTAGTATTACTTGGGTGTTCCCCAAAACCATCTCAGATTTTTTCTCCTCCTAGAACATAAAATGGTCTAACTCTTTTTTGAGTTATTTGTGGTAGCTCTCGCTTCCTCACATCCTATGGGGTCTTTGGAAAGAAAGAAATAACCGAATCTTCAGGGATGTTTCACTCAACCAGGATATTGTGTTCCAGAAAATCCAATGGGATATTTAGGAGAATATAGAGATCAATGAGGGTCCTTGTGTTGCGAACAACCTTCAGGAAGCTATCATTCCTAGGGCTTGGAACATGAAGTGTTTTGATAGCTCTAACCTCTTTCATAATAAAAGGCTCGATGCTATTTGGCTAACTCCTCCGCAAGGTTGGTTCAAAGTTAATTTTGACGGTGCTACCAAAGGTAACCTGGGTCCTTCAGGTTGTGGAGCTATTCTAAGAGATGACAAAGGAATGTGCAAGGAAATGGTTGTTGTCCCTATTGGGGTTCAAACTAACCATAAAGCCAAAGCAATGGCTACATTCCAAGGTATCCTCCTAGCCAAAAAATGGAATTGTCCCTACCTTTGGATCGAAGGGGATTCAAACAATATCATAAATTGTCTTAAGGGGGTCTCAAAACCTTCTTGGTCAATCAACAACATTATTACCTCTACTAGAGACCTCATTTGCACCTTCAAAAAAAGCTACATTTCCCACATTTACCGAGAGGCCAACGGTTCTGCTGACTGGGCCACCACCACGGCAGTTAATAAGGAAGTAATGACCACGTGGATGGGAGAACATGTACTCCCTGAAGATGTCAGGCAAATCATTTGTCATGATTGTTATAGAAGTACTCCTAAGATTCTCGATGGACAGGAAAATTATAAAAAGAATTGATTTGAGTACTTCAAGTCACTATAATAATGAGATATTCATTAATTATATTATCATTGCAATAAGTTCCCATGCTTTTTGGGTGACTCTTATTGTTTTGAAAATCTTTTCGGCTAATTTGCTCTGTAAGTTTTGAAATCTGGTGTTGAACAACGACAAAATGGGTGGCAACAGGAGGCGATATGAACCAAGTAGCTGTAAAGAATGGAAATAGAAGGAGGAGGTTTGGGGTATTCTGAAGAAGGGTGGCCTCTTGAAATTCATGGAGAGACTCCATGGTCATGATGGCATGGTCACCAACTTTTTCTGTAAAAACTGGAAGAAGGGAATGCTGAGAATGGGAGATCAGACTGTGGAAATCGACGAGGATCTAATTGCTCAAGCTACGGGCCTCACAAGAGATAGGAAAGTCAGCAGGGAAGCTATAGAAAGATACCCAGACACGAAGAAAGAGAAGAAATGACTGGTAAAGTTGAGCAAAACCTACTACCCGCCCAGGGCTTTTTCCATATCCTGGCAGGAAGTTCTCTTTGTTTTAATGCAATATATCACGCTAGATGGTAGGTTCACCAAAGTCTATGGTTATCACTTTGTCCTACTGACCCACTTTAGGCACAATGATAAGTTAAATTTTCCTTATTTTCTGCTATGTTCGATGAATTCGTCCCTCAAGGCCCACAAAGAGAACCCACGGGGTGATACGACCATGCACCAAGGCCTGATGGTCCTCATCTATGACCATTTTAAGGCCAACCAAATTGCTCGCATTCAACCCTCTGTGGATACTGAGGATGAGGGGTCTGACCCTGTCTTCTCAGAGGATGAGGAATCTGAAAGAGACCCCACGACCAACACTGAGGATAATATGGATGTCTCAGATTATGATAGTGGAAAGAAGAGGAAATATAGCAAAACCAGACCCTCATCCTTCAAGGGCAAAAAGCCCAAAGGTAAACCCCTGATTAGCATTTCTTCGGAAGAGGAGACTTTAGATGACTCTGAGGAAGAGTACCCTCAAGGGCGGCTGAAGAAGAGGACTAAAGTTCACACCCAGGCCAAAAAAATGCACAAGAAGAAAGAGGAGACTGTTAAGGGACCAGAAGCTCAAAAGCAGGTTAGGGACCCGGATAACGACCAGAATCTAGAAAAGGAGACATTATAAGAGGCTCTTAGGGTTGTTGACACCACCACCTTGCACACCCCTAAAGTGGAAATGGATACCCCTGAAAAAGTTGACCACCCATCTAATCCTCCCCCCAAGGGTTTGCATGTTTTTATGGAAACAATCGAGTGGCCCATCAATGGTTACAAGAAAGATGTGGACAAAAATAAAAAACTCTATAACAGAATCCCGATCCTGGAAACCATCAATACAAGGGAAGGGAAAACCATGGTGAACTTCATTGAGGACCTAAAAAGTACCATCGCCAAAGCTGAAGACATAAGAGATTCTTTCAATCCCAGGTTCGAAAAAATTGAGAAGGATTTGTTGGAAAGAAAGAATCTTACTGACACCAATGACCACATTCTCACGGATACTGTTAGCAAAATTGGTAAAATAGAGGATTGTCTGAAGAGCATTGCCGAACAGAGCATCAACATCTTGAAGATTTCAGCCAACAACACCAACACTCTCATCAGCAAGCTGGATGATGATAAGGAAATTTTGGATATTGACTTGGAAACGGAAGGAACAGGGGAAGTTAAAGGTCCCAGAACCCATACCAGAGGCAAAAAGAAGGACAAAAAACCAAACAAGGATCTGGAAGACCTTAAAGCTATCGGGGATACTTATGACGAGCTAGTGATGAAGGCGGAGGACTTGTTGAAGAAAATTACTGTGTAGTGCCCTCTCAGTTTCTTTGCTGTTGTGTTTTGCTATCCTTTCGGTTTACTAGCTTTTTGCCAGTCTTTTTGTATGCGGTTCTTAAGCATTGTTGGTGACTTATCTTAATATCTCTTGTTAAAGGTTTCGGGTCCTAAAAACCTACTTTTTTAATTAATCAGAACTTGGTAATTGTGTTTAATTATTTGTATACATCAATTACTCTAAATTATTATGTAAATAATTCATTAAAAAATTGTCATATATTTGATTTCATGCACTAAATTTTAACATGAATAAATAAAATATGAAATACAAGTACTAAACATTTTCAACTGCCAATGTTTTTGGTGGGGAATTCTAAATTCCAAGACCGGTTCCCACTATGTGTAAATGGCTTACAAAGTCTATACTCACTATATGAATCATCTTCAAAATAGCCTAATGCTTAAATACAAAATCCCAAGGTGCTCCTATACTTAAACAAACATAATCTATTTCTATTTCTATAATAGACTTATTGTTAAAAGAGATGGTGATGCTTCTTGCCACCAACTTCTTTCTTGTCTCTCTTCTTCTCATGGTGTTCATGGAATGAAAAACCACCACTACCCACAGCAACAGCTGTAGCAATCTCCTCCTTTATTGTGTGCCTGTGTGCATTCTCTGGATCTTTCTTTTCTTGGTGCTTCTCATACTATCATGTCACACAAGCAATATATAAATTCAATAAAATGGACACCTTGAATTTTTAGTTTCAAACCCTAAAAATAATACTTTTAACATATATTCAGTGTATATATACTTATTTATCGAAACACATAAATTTAAACAAAAGTATGTTTTTAACTAAAATAAAAACCATTCATCTTTGATTCAAAATTGTGAAATCAAAATTTTTAGACAGCATCCTTCAATCTTCTAACTCTAATCCAAAATAATAGTTTTTGTTAGGATTAAGAAACAAATTTAAAAGAGCAGAGAAAATAGAATTATAAATTCACAACATAGACAAATGAGACATACAAATTTATCGTGGTTCAGCAATTGCCTACGTCCACACTTAAAGCAAGAGAATCAATATATTAATAACCAAGTCTAGTTTGTACACACACAACTGCAAGTAGCTCCATAATTCAGCTCACAAAATGATATACAACCAGCTCTTAAAGAGTTTACAAATGGAAGTTGAAGAACCAAGAGTTTTTGGCAGCAAAGGGAAGGAGTCTGTTGGACTTCACTTCCAACAATCTCCCACTAAAGGCTAACGAACTGCTGCAACAAGTAGATTCCCCCACTCAGTCCTGCTATTAGTTATTGGAAAGGCCGAGAGAAGCTCGACAAAAATCGAACTTCTCCCACTTAACAACTTTAGTGAGCACATCAGCCGGATTCTTGTCGGGATGAATTTTATCTACATGAAACTTGCCTTCTTTGACCATATGGCGAACATAATGACTATGAACATCAACATGTTTTGACCGAGGCTGAGATGTCTGATGTTTAGTCATAAAGATGGCACTGCTATTATCACAAAACAAAGAAAAATCAGTTTGCTTCAAACCCCACTCGCTGAACAAGAGTTGCAACCATACCATCTCCTTTGCTCCCTCAGAAAGAGTTATGTATTCAGCCTCTGCAATCGATTGAGCAATTGTATGTTGTAATTTTGAAGCTGAACTAATCGCTGCCCCGACAAATGTGAAAGCATAACCTGAAGTAGACTTTCTTTTGTCTAAATCTCCAGCAAAATCAAAATCAGTAAACCCTTGCAAAATTGCCTTGCCCTTTCCAAACCATAAGCAAAAATCAGAAGTACCCTTGAGATACCGCAAAATATACTTGATCGCCTCCCAATGTGATTTCCCTGGATTAGCCATAAATCAGCTCACCACTCCCACGACATGAGCAATGTCCGAACGAGTAGACACCATAGTGTACATAAGACTTCCAACTGCAGATTTGTATGGAAGTTTGTCCATAAACTCCTCATCTTCTTGTGTTTTTGGACACAATTGAGAAGATAACTGAAAATGAGAGGCTAAGGGTACGCAAACAGACTTAGCATCCTCCATACCAAATTTGTCCAATACTTTTATAATGTAGTCTTGCTGAGATAGTTTGAGTTCTCTCTTTTTCCTATCCCGAAAAATAGTCATCCCTAAAATTATCTTTGCTGCCCCTAAATCTTTCATGGCAAATTCCTTTGCTAAGTGAGTTTTAAGTTCGCTCATGATCTTCATGCTTGTTCTGACCACTATCATATCATCCACATAAAGGAGAAGTATGACAAATTCGCCATTAGGAAGATTTTTAAAATAGATACAAGGATCAAACTCGCTACGAGTAAAATTATGATCAATCATGAATTTGTCAAATTTAAGATACCACTGGTGGGGGGCTTTCTTAATCCCATACAAACTACATTTCAATTTGTAATAAAGGTGTTCCTGACCCTTTTTAATAAACCCTTCAGGCTGACGCATAAACAGTTCCTCATCAAGATGGCCATGGAGAAATGTTGTCTTCACATCTAGTTGTTCAAGCTCAAGATCCCAGGCTGCAACCAATCCCAATACTACTCAGATGGTAGTCATTTTGACTACTGGCGAGAAAATTTCTTTGAAATCAAGGTCTTGTTGCTAAGCATATCCCATGACAAGTAGTCTTGCTCAAAATCTTTTGCGACCATCGGCTTCATCTTTTAATTTATGCACCCACTTATTTCTTAATGCCTTTCTGTTAGGCGGAAGTGGCACCAAATCCCATGTCTGATTTCACAATAGTGCGTCCATTTCTGCACACATTGCAGCATGGCAGTTATCACAATCTACAATTTTACAAGCTTCTTCGTATGTTGCAAGCTTTGTTTGATCAGAAATTAGCAAAGTATGCTCAGCTTCTTCACAAAAAAATAAGTCATAGTCAGAGAACTTTGCAGGAGGTCACCTCTGTCTGGTAGATTTCCTCAATTGACTCTCTGTTGGAGTAGTAGAATCATTCAATTTATGTGTTCTTTGTTTATGCAAATCGATATCACTCCTATTTAATGACTGATTCCCACTTTTAATATGCTTGTTAATTTCCCTGTCTGCAGGGCAATTAGTGGCCTATGGATTTTTATCCACGTGAGGTGTAGGCAGATCGTGAGAGGATGAACCCATAGAAACACTTTACATGGCCTACCTTTGGCGAGTGTGCAAGGAGCTAGGTGTCATGGTAGCATCCTCCATGGTTTGTATGGGAGGATGTCTCTATTGTTTGACTGTGTAGGAGGAGCTGGGTCCATGGGAGGAGTCTGCCACATTACCATTGGCAAGGAAGGGACGCGATGGTGGCACTAAACCTATGGAGGTTTGTGAACGCGGGAGAGAGAGAGATGGAGAGCCCATGGAGTGAGGGTCTGCATGCATTGGGATGACAGTGCCATGAGCTACTTCATGGCATTATATAGACCATGGCACATTGATATTGCAATCACTTCCTCCTACAAACTTCTTGCAAGCCCGTGTTGGCAGTAAAATGGTCTCCAATCCCCCTGTGTTACGATGTGCTATTTCAAATGGCAATGGGCTGTCATAATAGATACTTTCTTCTTCATCATTCTCAGTCTGAGAATTGTATTCAACCATGGTAGATGACATAGGGGCTCCCACTGGTAGTAGAATTTTGAAACAGAGACATAGGGCAATATTCTTTTTCTGGTTTATTGGAATCTTGTAGTGCGGGGAAGGAAGTCTCATGAAAAATCACATCTCTGCTGTAAACAATTTTTTTGTGAACCGGATCCCACAATTTGAAACCAAATTTCTCTTCACCATACCCCACAAAAATACATTTCAGTGACTTTGGATCCAATTTCGTTCGCTTCTCCTTGGGTATATGCAAGAAGGCTTCACATCCAAACACATGAAGATGCAAGTATGAAATCCTCTTCCCTTGCCATTCCTCTTCCAGAATACCAAAATCCAATTTAGATGAGGGACTTCGGTTGATTAAATACACTACCGTGTTACAAGCTTCTGCCCAAAATTCCTTGCCTAAACCTGCATTTGACAACATACATCGTGTCTTTTCAAGAATTGTCTTATTCATCCTTTCGGTTGCACAATTTTCTTGAGGAGTGAAGGGAACAACCTTAATTCTTCTAATCCCATTATCAGCATAGAAATCATCAAATTCATGTGAACAAAATTCTCCACCATTATCGGTTTGTAAACACTTAATCTTATGCCCAATCTGATTTTCAACTAAAGCTTTGAAAATTTTAAATTTTGAAAAGATTTCAAATTTCTTAGAAAGCATATAAATCCATACTTTTCTTGTACAATCATCGAGAAAGGTGACAAAATAATTAGCTCCTCCAATGGAGGTTACCTTAGTAGGCCCAAAAACATCTGAGTATACAAGCTGCAGCGGTGTTGTCTTTGTGTCATGCCCACCTTTCAAACACTTGACTCTCTTTTGTTTTCCATAAAGGCAATGTTCACAAAAGGATAAGTCAACAAGTTTGAGGCCTGAAAGCTTATTGCTTGTGTGCATAACATGGAGTCCTTTCTTGCTTATATGCCCAAGTCTTTGATGCCAAAGATCCGCTTTGCTGTCCTCAATCACCATTGCAGCTCCCACTTCACAATGAGTCTTAAATATGTATAGACTACCCACTTTATTACCATTTGCATTCAACTTGGTACCATGAGTTACCTTCCATGTATTTGGAATAAAATTTATATTAAGACCTTGATCAAATAGTTGTCCAACGGATATCAAATTCCGCTTCAATTTTGGGACATGGTGAACATCTTTGAGTAGCCATGTTTTACCACCTTCTAATGGCAGCAACACATCACCTTTGCCTATAATTTCACAAGCTTTGTTATCTCCTAAGAAAACATTTCCAAAATGACCTTCATGGTAGTTAATGAACGCTTCAAGACATGTGGTAGCATGGTGTGAGGCACCAGAATCAAGCACCCATGAATCTGGAGTAGTGTCGGTTGTTGAAAGGATTAGTACACTATCATCTTTATCATAGATTATATTTGCTTCATTGTTCCACACCCTCTCTTGTGCCCTTTTGAAGTTTCTACAATCCTTCTTTACATGACCAGCTTTGCCACAAAACCAACAATCACTATTTATGTTTCTAGACTTCGATCTCCTTGCTGATTTTGAACGTCTATGATAATTATTTCTGCCTCTATTATGGCTTCTACCTCTATTTTTTATGCTTACCACCGTTAAGGCTTCACCGGATGAAGGTTCATCATTCTTTCTTCTCAAATCCTTACTAAGAAGAGTAGCTGCTACATCATTAAAAACCAACTTATTTTTACTAGATATTGATGTGCTAACTATTGTTACAGCACAATCCCAGCTGCTTGACAAAGAACATAATAAAAGAATAGCCTTGCTCTCATCATCTTGTGTCATCCCCACAGAAGTCGCTAGACTAATCAATGTATTAAATTAATTGATGTGGTTTGCCATAGCACAACCTTCCTTCATCTTAAGATTGTACAAGCGCTTCATGATAAACACTTTATTGGTCGTCGATGCCATATCATACATGGTTGTGAGTCTATCCCATACATCTTTTGTTGTTACATCACCTGTGACATTGAAGAGAACATTGTTGGACATCGAGAGAAAAATTGTCTCTCTTGCCTTCTTGTCTAATTTTTCTCATTCTTCATCAGCCATCATAGTTGTCTTCTTTGCTTTCCCTTCAAGTGCAAGTGAAAGGTCTTTCTTTATCAGCAAAGACTCCATCTGCACCTTCCATAACCCGAAGCTCTGACCAGAGAACTTCTCTATCTTCGCTTCTTCCATGATTCTAGAATTTCAACCATTGAAATCTTAACAACGATCTAACCTCGCTCTGATACCAATTGTTAAGATTAAGAAACGAATTTAAAAGAGAAGAGAAAATAGAATTATAAATTCACAACATAGACAAATGAGACACACAAATTTATCATGTTTCGGCAATTGCCTACGTCCACACTTAAAGTAGGGGAATCAATATATTAATAACCAAGTCTGGTTTGTACACACATAGCTGCAAGCAGCTCCAGAATTCATCTCACAAAATGATATGCAACCAGCTCTTAAAGAGCTTACAAATGGAAGTTGAAGAGCCAAGAGTTTTTGGCAGCAAACTAAAGGAGTCCGTTGGACTTCACTCCAATAGTTTTAACATATATTCAGTAGAATCGACGCCCTTCAATTTAAAATTTCAAAACCTAAAGGAAACAGTTTTAGAATATATTCAGTGTATATATATATATATATCAAATAAAGTAATAATACCAGTGCAAATCCTCCAGCAGCCACAACGCCTAGTTCAACAACATGTTGCAAATGCTTGTGGTGTTTTTCCTCCTTTCTCACCTTCTCAAACTTATCTTCACCACCATACTCTATGCTCACCTCCTCTTTCTTGTGGTGAAATAGATGACGATGATGCTCCTTAGACATTCTTCAAATGAAAAGTATGGATATATACACAACAACTACTACAAAACCAAGCAAAAGCAAAAACAGTTTTAGGAAACTATTCCAAATAAGTGATCTGATGACTATGAGGAGATAAGTGATCTGATGGCTATGGGGAGATATATAGTGTGTGTATATATATATATATATATCTAGGTAAGTCGCTTGTAATGAAAATAACCATGTTTTGGACGATGTGTTGACGATGTGTTAACGATGTGCATTGTACGTGGGGAAGGTAAGTTTGGCTCGATCATACTGACTGCTTTAAATTCCATGCGCCTTGGTTCTCATACAAACTTTTGTTTTTTATTTCTTTTTTAATCATTTAAAGAGACATAACAAATTATGCAGGATTTAAATTGTTAGTATTTTAAGATTTTAGTAATGTTGATGATAGGATTGGTGTAAGAGAATCTACATAAATATGTATTAAAAGTGAAATATGAAGATAAGGGTTTTGAATAAGACAAAGATGAAATTTATTTCATAATATATTATGATAGAGAAATGAAATTTGCCATCTAAGATTTGATTATTGTAATAATAAACATTAATTAAATTTGGAAATCTTAAGTGAGTTAAGGATAGAATTACAATAGCAATTATGGTATGTAAATTTCTATCAAGTCTATTAGAATAAATTAATTGCAGCATGGTCGACATAGACCAACAGTTGCCTTGCACAGACCATGTCTTTCACGTGTTGTTGTTCATACAGTCGTCTTACCATCGTTCATCATAAATATTTTAGCTAAATCTTCTCTATGGTGTAACTAGCATTTAATGTAAATTTCTATAAATAAAATGCATTGTAAGTTTAAATCGAGCAGAGAAAACATATGAACAATTAAACTAAAATGAAAAACAATAGAGAATGTGCACATAAAACAACTATTTACGTGGTTCAAAATTAAATGGATACATCCACTAGAAAGCAGGGAAATATTATATATTAAACATTATTTAATACATGGTCTATGCCCAGCTATTTATACAGGCATTCGGCTATCAACCAAGAGCCAAGTGAAGACGAATGGTCATGTGATTGTTGGGCTTCACATCCCAACAATCTCCTCCATGAAGACCAACTGGCATAGCCATGCACTGGCATCCCCTACTCTCCATTTCGATCCTTACGAAATGTAAAGCAGAAAATCGCGATCGAACCCTAGTTGCTCTCCCCTCTTCCAACTCCGAGGAGAGAGAAGGGAGAGTCACTCTAGGGTTGATGGTTTTCACTTAGGAGGGACTTTACATTCAAAAGAGGGGTTGAAACCCACAAGATCCAATCCCACACAATGCAAGATTGGATGCTAAATGTGTTTCAAGGGTTAAGAAAGCAAGGCTACCCTCTTTTGTAAAGAATGTTGATAGAAGAATTAAGCTGGGAATGCATAGAAAGTGACAAAGATTCACTTATAAACTGAGATAGGGATATAGGATGAAGCTGCGAACCTGGAATTAGCAGTAAAATGTCGATACAGCACTGTCCTGCAAATTTGAGCAAAAGTTGACAGGACGATGGCGCCCGGCGTGCACACGGTCCTCCGAAAAATCTGCGAAACGAAGGGGGATCTATTCGTCTCTGCACAAGGATTCCAGATCTTCAATTTCAGCCGCGTACCTGCAACCTACACATAGAAAAGCGAAGACGATTGGGGGGTTAGGGATTAGGGGTTTGCCTTTAGGTCAAACCCCGGTTTTGGAATTAACCAAGAAATGAGAAATTGCTGTAAATGTAAATGTAAAACAAGTACTAATACCTTGTTGTAAGGATGTTTGTATCCTTATGTGCGAAGGTATAGATGTTGTTGTTTGTTGTATGTTGTATGTTGTATATTGTAGCATGTAATGTGTTGTAAGTGATCTCCTCTTCAATGGTTGAATCCTTGTCTTGAATGCAACACTTAGCCTTGAATGGAGACTTGGAATGAATGCTTGAATGCTTGAATGCTTGAGTATAGTTTCCACGCTTTTTCCATCATATATGTATCTATCCAAATGAGAGAGGAAAATGTAGTTTATATACTTGCCAATTAGGGTTAAAAGACTGATTTTCCCGACCTTAGGCCGACCAGGAAAGATAATTTTCCAATTTGCAAACATAAAGACCCGAAGTCCAAAAGAGACCAGGCCCAAAATAGGACCAAGGGACTAGGGCGCTGGGCACCATGGTCCTGGGGACTAGGGCGCCTGGTCCCACCTCCCGGGACAGCAGGGTGCAAAGGAGGTTCAGGCCAGGGTGCAAGAAAATGCATTTTTTGGTGTCATAATCAGGTTTTGGGGTCTCCATTCAGGTTGCGTGTTGTGTCGCCATCGTGAAGACCGAAATGCAGTCGAAATTGCAAGTGTCGCAATTTTAGGACGCTACATTTAGCCCCCACTTTAGCGGGAGTATGTATGCTCATACTTCTGGTAAAGTACAAGGAAACAACATTGAAAGACTTTCACCACGTCAAGGAGGCAAGATACACCAAGCCCCCAGTGGACTAAGGATCTTACGACTTCGATTGACAAAGTAAAAGGGAAGATCACGAGGGAGAACCATGACTGTGAATAGTAAGGTTCCCTCACTATGAGTCATGTAGGAAAGATATCAAAAATTTTCAAGGCAAAGCTAAACTTGTCAAGAAATTTTCAAGTATCTTGAAAAGATATGGACGGGATGTATGCCCCCCTACGTTAAAGCGATCGCACATGCCTCACCGGGGGTGATTGCTTTAAGGTAGTGATACATATAAGAATGAGAAAGGAGCACGTTATCACAAGGATTTAGCCCCCAAGTGTGAGATAAGCCCAAGGATAATAGACACAAAACACAAAGCACAAGGTGACTTCGCTTTCCTCGGGGTCAGTATGCTGTATGATAATTCATTTATATCATATGTATGTATGCATAATTGTTCTTCATTCCCCAATCAAGGAAAGTCACCTAGAAGAAGGGAACACATGTGTCTTTTGAGTCAACATGAGAGAGATCGAGAGATCTCAATGCTTTGCATCGTCCTCAAGTAGACAACACTAAGGACAACAAATAGAAGAATGAGAATAACATATAGAAGAAGTAACAAAAGAGAGGGGGAGAGAATCTGCTATGCTAATGAACTAGTCTAGCACGTCATCTACCCCCCGATCTTGCTGATCAATGTTTCGGGAAGGTAGGGAACACGCTAGAGGAGGAACATCCAACACAGCAGATGGAGCTATCACAAGATCCAAACAAGGGCTATGTTCATATCCCAAGCCGCAGTGTTCTTGTCTAGGAGCTAGGATAAGTGCTTTAGAAAATTCATTAGATAAATGGTTATCAATATCAACAAGTTCATATTCACTATCAGAATGAATAGGAGAAACATTTGCATCATGAATAACATTTTCATCTATATCATCATCAAGATTTATAAAAATAGGATCTTTAACTCGCACAGGATCAAGACCATCATGCATCTTATGTTTAGGAGATTTAGGCTCAATTTCCGGCTGAGGAGAAAATGGAATAATGCTTGTTGAAGGTGTTTTTGGAGATTGCAAAGTTTGAAAAGCAGCTGCCTGAGCTCTAAGACGACGCTTTCGTCGGCGTTCACGTGCCGAACGATTTCATCTAGTCTTAGTAGGAAGTTGAGAAGATTGAGGAGGAGGAATGTTCTCATCCTTATCACTTGGGTGTTTAGGTTGTGGTCTCTTAGGCTGGATAATAGGAGAAGAAGAAGGTCTCTTCTCTCTATAAAAAGAAGGAGGAGGAACCGCTCCATATAAGGGAGGAATATTTGGTTTAGGAAGGAGACCAAGTCCATCATGACGAGGAGGGATAGGTCTACTTTTAGGAAGTTTATTAGATATAGGCATAGTCACATCCATAGGAATGGGTTGGGAATCTTCTTGAGGAAAGACATTAGTTTTATCTTTCAAAGGAAGAACTTCCTTCTCAAGAATGATAGGAATGTCAAGTTTGGGTGTTCTAGGTTCAATTAGAGATAGGATCATATCTGTTCTCCACTTTTGATAAGATTTGAAAAGATGATCACTTCGCGGAGGAAGAGATTGGAATTGTTTAGGCCAAAAGTAATCTATAGGAACACTAGAAGTTCTTTCAGCTGGTTTAAAGAGACTATGATTGACAGTAACAACTTCACCATTATGGGGAAATTTCAAACACTTGTGAATAGGAGAAGCAATAGCTTTCATGGAAGATAGCCAAGGATAGCCTAGCTTCACACGAAATTGTTCAGAAGATGGAATAATAGCAAAGTTCACATCAAGGGATTTGTTACGGACCTCAATAGGTAATGTAATAGAACCAATTGCAGGAGAAGAAAATGCATCAAATAATTTCACAATCACATCTGTTTTGTCATAAATCACTTGATTCAATTGCAAAGTAAAAAGGAATTCTTCAGTAATGATATTAACCATGTAAGAAGGATCAATAAGCACTCCACGGCAAGGTGTATTTTTTACTTTTGCAACTATATATAAAGGACCATCAGGTGCCCTGATAGTTTCACTGGAATCAAATGTGATGGAAGGTTCTTTAGGGATTTTCTGTTGCTCCACAAAGTTAATCACATTCGGAGTCATAGACACAAGATCATCAGGTGAGACAGAGGAATCAGTAGTATCAATCGCATTAGAGGTATGAGAAGGCAATGGATCAGTAAAAATTTGAAGATTTTGGTTAGGAAGAGCTACAGATTTGTTGCCTTTATCATTCACACCAGAAACAGAGATAGTATTATTATCAATCAAATCTTGAATTTTACCCTTTAAAGCAAAACATTTTTCAGTATCATGCCCAAGTTGACGATGAAATTGACAAAAAGATTTGTTATCAAAATAAGGTGAAGTAATCTTTGCAGGATCAATTTGCCTTACAGGAGGAAGCGTAAGCACATTTTGTTCCAATAACTTATTCATAATACTATGCAATGATTCATTCAAAGGAGTAAACTTTCTTTCTCTCTTGAAAAACTTAGAAATAGGAGACACACCTGATGCTGCATTCACATTGTTGTTGATGATGTTTTCATTGAATTTGATGGAATCTCTGTTCGGTTTAAACTTTCCAAATGGTTGTTGACTACTATCACCCTTATCACTCGGAGCCATAGGATGTGATTGTTCCATTTGAGTCACAGTCAGTTGATAATTGTGAAGAGTTGCGCACAACTGTTGGAAAGAAGTAAACTCAGAAAACAAGAGTTTTTCTCTAATGTCTTTTTGTAAATTAGAAATGAAGATTCTTTGAATATCATTGTCAGGCACTGGAAAAGAAATTTGAGCATACAAATGCTTATATCTACCAATGAAATCAATCATTTTTTCTTTAACACCTTGTTTACAATGCATTAAATCAATCAAAGTAACTTTAGGACTTATATTGTTTTGAAATTGTTGAATGAAAGCATTTGCAAGTTGTTCGAAAGAAGTAATAGAATAGGAAGGCAACGAGCAATACCATTGTAGGGCTTTGTCTCTTAATGTTATAGTAAACAGTTTTGCAAGCAACCTTTGGTCATAAGCAAAATCGGTACATATTGTTTGAAAGGTCTTAACATGTGTTAGAGGATCACCCTTACCATTATAAAGCTCCAAATGCGGAATTTCAACATGTTTAGGGGGAATAGCTCGGACAATGTCAAGAGAAAGTGGGCTCGCAACATCAAATGTGGGCACACTAAACTTAGATTGATTCATAGAGGCTATTTGTTGCTATAAAGAAGAGACAGTTTGTGCAAGATTGTTAATGGTCGCTTCAGTCGAAGAGTTCATATTAGACGTGTTAGATTGTGATGGAGGTGTTATGTTATTGAAAGAAGGTAGAGAGTAAGGTGGTGGGACACTATGATAGTTAGTCATAGGAGATGATTGGACAGGAGGAACACTACAAGGAGGAATGGAATGGTTAAATGAATTGCCCCCTTGCGTCATGTTCATTTGTGGAGATATAAGAGGAACACTCACTGAAGGAATGAACGAAGAAGTTGGATTGAATGAAGGAAGAGGGTTGATCAAAGAAGAGGGATTGCCCCCATGACTAGTGATCATAGGAGAAATGTATTGTGTTGAAGTAGTCATTATGTTTGATGTAAAAGTAGGTATACTAGCAATAGGAGTCGTCAAAGGAATAGAATGATTGTCTTGAGTAGGAGGTTGTGTATAACCTAAGGTTTCGGCACAACTCTTCATAGGCATCACATTTGAATCCACAATGTGTGCAATACCATGCAAAATATCAATTCCATTCTTATCACTTTGAAGCATACGTTTTAGACCCTCAATTAAAGGAAGAGCTTGACTATCAGGGTATTCTTGAGACATCCATTGTCGAAAATCATCAAATTGGTTATCCAATTTTGAAAGTTGTTCTACAGAAACCTCATGGAGAGCTTCTTCATCATTAAGAGGATTGGAGGAATTACCCATGTCCTCGTTAAAAAGACCATTCAAATTAGGTTCCATCTCCTCAGTAATTAAACCTTGGAAGGACTTAATTCTAAGGCTTCGTCTAACAGGAATAGTGTAGGTAGGGCTAATTGTTGTAAAACTCATGCACTAAAGAGGAAGAGAAGATTTTGAATTTTAGAGGTAGCAAATTTCAGTAAAATCAGCCAATCTTCTAGATTTAAAC
Source organism: Cryptomeria japonica (assembly GCF_030272615.1). Lineage (NCBI taxonomy): Eukaryota > Viridiplantae > Streptophyta > Pinopsida > Cupressales > Cupressaceae > Cryptomeria > Cryptomeria japonica. The sequence goes on along the minus strand of NC_081411.1, from coordinate 846,306,247 downwards.
TGTTAAATGCAATCACGATAGTCTCCCGAAATTTCGGAAAAAATGTCCGGGACCGTGGCGCTCGGAGTGCACACGGTCCTTGCAACTTTTTTCGAAATTTGCAGGGATGAAAGGTATGATGATTTTGCAGCTAACCTAAAAAAATTGAGTGATTTTACGATCTGTAGATAGGCCAAATTAAAGTTGCAATCTCAAAATTGAACCCTACCCAGATTGTCAAAAAATGCAAAATTTGAATTTTGAAAAAGAGAGGGAAACTGAAATTTTGAATTTTATGATTTTAGAGGGAATGTCAAAAGCAATGCAAGTTTTGAAATTCAAAAGTTGACTCAATTTCACACAAAATTCAATTTTGAAAGCGGAAACCAAAGTTGTTGTAATTAAGCACTTAATTTCAAAAGTCACAAATTGCAAAAAATTTGGATAAATCACTGAAATTTTGAATGAATGATAACACACTTTTCAGATTTAGGACTGTAAGAAACACAATTTTGACACAAATTTCAATTTCAACAATTTTTGAATGATTAGAAGCCTCAATCAAAGCAATCGCTAGACCAACTTTGACTGTAATTTTGAAGGTGTTAAAATTGATAAAATCAGCCAAAATTCTGGATTTTAGCAAGAAAATACAGTAAGATCTCGCTCCCGAAATTTCGGAAAAAATGTCGGGGACGATGGCGCTCGGAGTGCACACGGTCCTCGCAACTTTTTTCCAAATTTTCAGGGATGAAAGATATTGTGATTTTATTGCGGAATCCAAAGTTACAGCTGATTTGGAGATGTTTTGATCAGTGAAATTGTCGGACAAAGGTTGAATCAAGAGGGTTTCAAAAATTAGGGTTTTGACATTTAACCACTTAATTTTCAAAATCAAAGCACAAATATGAATTGATAATTTGTAATAGAAGGGCAGATCTGAAACAAGCATTAACAATTAAACATTTCACAAGTTTAATTACTTAAAAAGAAAATTTAGGGTTTTTATGCAATTAACCTCTAAAATTTTACAAAAGATCAAACATGGAAATGTAATCAAGGAAGCCAATTTTCAGATCTAATCATGAATAATCAGAAAGGATGTTCACGTCGGGTTCACCAAAATGTAAAGCGGAAAATCGCGATCGAACCCTAGTTTCTCTCCCCTCTTCCAATTCCGAGGAGAGAGAAGGGAGAGTCACTCTAGGGTTGATGGTTTTCACTTAGGAGGGACTTTACATTCAAAAGAGGGGTTGAAACCCACAAGATCCAATCCCACACAATGCAAGATTGGATGCTAAATGTGTTTCAAGGGTTAAGAAAGCAAGGCTACCCTCTTTTGTAAAGAATGTTGATAGAAGAATTAAGCTGGGAATGCATAGAAAGTGACAAAGATTCGCTTATAAACTGAGATAGGGATATAGGATGAAGCTGCGGACCTGGAATTAGCAGTAAAATGTCGATACGGCGCTGTCCTGCAAATTTGAGCAAAAGTTGACGGGACGATGGCGCCCGGCGTGCACACGGTCCTCCGAAAAATCCGCGAAACGAAGGGGGATCTGTTCGTCTCTGCACAAGGATTCCAGATCTTCAATTTCAGCCGCGTACCTGCAACCTACACACAGAAAAGCGAAGACGATTGGGGGGTTAGGGATTAGGGGTTTGCCTTTAGGTCAAACCCCGGTTTTGGAATTAACCAAGAAATGAGAAATTGTTGTAAATGTAAATGTAAAACAAGTACTAATACCTTGTTGTAAGGATGTTTGTATCCTTATGTGCGAAGGTATAGATGTTGTTGTTTGTTGTATATTGTATATTGTAGCATGTAATGTGTTGTAAGTGATCTCCTCTTCAATGGTTGAATCCTTGTCTTGAATGCAACACTTAGCCTTGAATGGAGACTTGGAATGAATGCTTGAATGCTTGAGTATAGTTTCCACGCTTTTTCCATCATATATGTATCTATCCAAATGAGAGAGGAAAATGTAGTTTATATACTTGCCAATTAGGGTTAAAAGACTGATTTTCCCGACCTTAGGCCGACCAGGAAAGATAATTTTCCAATTTGCAAACATAAAGACCCGAAGTCCAAAAGAGACCGGGCCCAAAATAGGACCGAGGGACTAGGGCGCTGGGCGCCATGGTCCTGGGGACCAGGGCGCCTGGTCCCACCTCCCGGGACAGCAGGGTGCAAAGGAGGTTCAGGCCAGGGTGCAAGAAAATGCAGTTTTTGGTGTCATAATCAGGTTTCGGGGTCTCCATTCAGGTTGCGTGTTGTGTCGCCATCGTGAAGACCAAAATGCAGTCGAAATTGCATGTGTCGCAATTTTAGGACGCTACACGAAACTAGACTGATCGAAGATTTGAGCTTCGCAAAATTTTGTTCATGGACACTACGAATAAGTCATCTCCAAAACAAATCCAAATCAAAAACATCTTCTCTTATGCTCCCCTTCACATTTAACAAAGCATTGGAAAGATCATTAACTTGTTTGAAAATGAACCCTCCATTTTGAAATGAATCATTAAGCACAAACATGCTATGATTATTTGTGCTCCCCGTGACAAAACATTGAAAAAACTATCATCTTTGAAAATAGTAACTTTAGACAGATTCCCTACAGGCACTAAATTTACCAAATAATAGTGTAGGCTTCTCTAATCATGTCCAGAAATAGAGGAGCAGTATTATTGGTCTCCTGCTCAATGACTATTACAACAATAACTTGTGCATCCCTATTGATTCTTGCTATGTTAATGGCTTCCATTACTAGGGGCAGAAATTGGTACTCTATAAATATGAACTTTGGGTCCCAGTGGGCAAATTGGCTCGCCATTGTTTGAGCATCCAAACAGATGTTTACCGAGTTGAGAACCCCCCCGACCATGGATACTGTGAATTACATTTCATTCATGGCTCAGATTTTGGGCGCCACTATGAAGATCGCATCCCCACAAGAGATATAGCAAGCAGAGAGAGCAGAGGCCAATTTCGAGAGCACTCAGGCAATTTTTGTTTCGAATTCCACCAAAACACATGGAGAGCAGTGCTCGCACTATGCGTCGCCATCCCCCCTGTCTTAGTTACACAAGAATCTTATCTTGATTGCATTCTTGGAGGTGAGCGGGATAAGGCCTAGCTTATGTGAAATGAATTCATCATTGAGCACTGACGAATGGTTCCCGATCTCCACCAGGTCTACAATGCTCATCGGCACCTCTGCCATCATCACTCACCGCAGGGTATTCACGATGTTTACGTCTATGTTTTGTGGCTCGAATTTCAAGTAGTCATCTTTCACCTTTGGGATTTTTACACTTGGGATTTTTACACTTGGGAAGTGTTGATACAACATCTCCATCTTCCCTACCTCCTATGTGCTTAACTCACTACTCCCTCTATAAGGAAGCAAAGGTGTGCGAAAATGCTTCCTACGCTAATCTTGAGAGGATGGTTATGCAACTTTCAACTTAAATATTACTAAGATATCAAGAAATGCACAATAAAGCATAAACAAAATAGCAATGAACACATAACACAGTGATTACCGTGGGGAAACCCTTCTGGGAGAAAAACCCCACCCTCCAAAACTCGCACAATGTATTATCAAATCAAGCTGATTACAATACACTTGCAATGCAAGTTCTTACAAGAGCGCATCACCACAACTTGAACTCAGAGAGACTCCTTCTAGCATCCAGTCTTGCAAAAAACTCAATGATCAAACTCCTCCCTAAGCCCTCCTTTTATAGTGATTTTACACCCTGGAAACCACTTGTGGTTTTACAAAACCATGGGCTTAACCACCATGCCACATGGTGCCCATTTTTGACATTTACATTTCCAAAATGGAAAAACAACCAAGTTAAAATAGTAATCCCGTCCATAATTTTGTCCCCTAGCTTAGACCCTCTTAAAAGTCACAAAATGAGTCATTAAGGCTCTAAAAATGGCCCACCTATATTCTACTATGGACAAGACTCATTTTTAACAACTCACTAACCATTTTCCAATGCATAAACATGTGGAAAACTACCTCAAACAAATTTTGGAATTTTCTAGAAAAAGACTGCAAGGTTGAGACACATGTTTCTCAACATTCTCCCACATGTCGAACACCTTGCAAGAGTCAGGGGATCCAAAATATCATGGACTTAATTGCTAGGGGCCGAGAGGCCCATAGACTCTGAACACCATCTGAATTTCTCTATGCTCACAGGGTTAGTTAATGCATCAGCAACATTCATCAAAGTTTCTACCTTTTCTAGCTTCACCTTGCCATCCTCAATCATATCTCTCACAAAATGATATTGTACATCAATGTGCTTGGTCCTGGCATGAAAAGTAGGGTTCTTCACTAGGCAGATTGCACTCTGACTGTCACTGTAAATTGTCACTACACCCTATTTGAACTCTATATCTGAACACAATCTCTTTAGCCATATGGCTTCCTTACAGGCATGAGTAGCTGCCATATATTCTGCCTCAGTAGTGGACAAAGCAACCATAGCCTGTCGCTTGCTCATCCAACTAATTGCACCACCGAATAATGTAAACACATATGCACTGGTGGATCTTCTTCTATCAACATCATTGGCCCATTCTGAATCCACATAGCCTCGAATATCTAAGGAATGCTCATTTCCTGTTCCATGAAAACATATCGAGTACTCTGAAGTACCCCTCAAGTATCTGAAAACTCTTTTTACTGCATCCCAATGTGCTCTTCCTGGATTAGACATATAACGAGAAATAAGTCCCACTGCTTGGGCAATGTCTGGTCTTGTACAGACCATAGCATACATCAAACTTCCAACAGCACTCTGATATGGTACTCGACTCATCTCTTCCATCTCCAATGGGGATGTAGGACACTGTGAACTAGAAAGCTTTGTTCCCATTGTAATAGGAACACTCAATGGTCTTGAATCCTGCATATTGAATCTTTTCAAAATAGTACCAACATACTTGCCCTGGCCTATCCAAAGCTTTCTGTTTTGTCTATCTCTTACAATCTCCATTCCTAGAATGTGCCTAGCTGCACCAAGATCTTTCATTTCAAACTTTATCAAGAGTTGAGATTTTAACTCTACAATCAAACCTTTTCCTTTGCCAATAAACAACATGTCATCAACATACAAGGCAATGACCAAGAAACGATCACCATCAGATTTAAAATATATACAGTGATCAGATTTAGATCGCACAAATCCCAAACTCAACACATATGTATCAAACTCCTGGTACCACATCCTAGGACTCTGTTTTAAACCATACAAGGATTTCTTCAACTTACAGACCAAATGACTTTTACCTTTCATCACATAGTGCTCTGGTTGTGTCATGTAAATTTCTTCCTCCAAATCTCCATGAAGGAAAGTTGTTTTCACATCCATTTGCTCGATCTCTAGATCATAGGCTGCTGCAATAGAAAGTAAAAATCTAATGGATGTCATTTTGGCTACTGGAGAAAAAATCTCACCATAATCTACTCCCTCAACCTGAGAGTAACCTTTTGCAACCAAACGTGCTTTATACTTCTCAATGCTTCCATCTGAACCCATCTTCTTCTTGAACACCCATTTACAACCAACAGGCTTTCGTCCTTCAGGCAATGGTACAAGGTCCCATGTTTCATTCCTCTTAAGAGCTGCCATTTCTTCATCCATGGCTATTTTCCAGGACTCTGTATCATTCATACCAAGAGCCTCTTCTACAGATCTCAGTTCATCAATGTTAGCATTCAATGCAAATATGCATCTCCAATCATCAGGAGAATACCCATACCTTTCAGGTGGTTTCCTTTGTCTAGTAGACCTTCGAGCAAGATCTGGTTCAAGTTCAGCTTCAGGTTCAGCTTCAGGTACCTCTTCTTCCTCTGATGATTCAGAACTCATAGAGCTCTCCTCGACTTCTTGTCTTTCTAAGGGCCTTGATTCAACTTTCTCTGGTGTAGCAGGTAGTTGAATCACATCTTTCTTTTGTTCTGTTTGTTCTGGCTGCACTATAATAGAAGAAGGCTTAGTTTCTCTAAAAATAACACTTCTTGAATAAAATACCTTTTGTTCAATAGGATTCCAAAGCTTGTATCCTTTTACACCATAACTGTATCCGATGAAAATACATTTAATAGCTTTGTTGTCCAATTTTGTCCGCTTCTCCTTTGGCACATGAGCATATGCTTCGCAACCGAACACTCTCAGATGTCTAAGTGAAGGCTTGTGGCCCGACCATGCTTCCATTGGCATCTTATCAACAAGAGCTGATGTAGGAGACCTGTTTATCAGGTAGCAGGCAGTGGCTAGAGCTTCAGCCCAGAACTTTTGTTCTAGTCCAGCTCCACTCAACATACTCCTAGCCTTCTCCATCAAGGTCCTATTCATTCTTTCTGCAACTCCATTCTGTTGTGGAGAATACGGAGTTGTCTTCTCTCTTTTAATACCACAATCTTTACAAAATGTGTCAAAATCATTGGAGCAAAATTCACCACCATTATCAGTTCTCAAACATTTTATTTTCTTTCTAGTCTGCAACTCAACCATTGCTTTAAATTCTTTGAAATGATTGAAAACTTCAGTTTTACTCCTAAGAAAATAAACCCATGTTCTTCTACTGAAATCATCAATGAAAGAAACATAATAAACTGATCTACCAATAGAAGGAACATCAACTAGACCAAATACATCCGAATGGATTAGATCCAAAATACATGAAGACTTATGAGAAATCGAGTAAAATTGAATGCGGTTTTGTTTACCATAGATACAATGCTCACAAAAATCAAATTCAAGATTGCAATCATTCAACCCATCAACAAGGTTCTTATTTTTCAAGGTCCATAGACCCTTCTCACTTATGTGGCCAAGTCTCTAGTGCCATAGCATGGTCTTCTCTGCAGGCAACTTTGATTCGGTAGACAGAGCACCCTTGGGTACCCAAAAACCACGACCATCTATTGAAAGAGACACCCTCTCCTTTTCCAACATAGTCTTTATCATAGTCTTATCAGAAGTGCTATTGCTCTCAACTGTGCATGCATCAAGCTGGTACAATGTACCCATTCTTCTTCCTCTTGCTATTACCATAGCACCTCTCACCATTTTCACACCTGCTTCATAAAACTGTACATGCACACCTGCATCTATTAGTTTGCTAATAGATAACAAATTCCTTGCTAGTCCCGGGATATGCAAGACACCATCAAATCTTCTAATTCTACCATCAAAAAATTTCACACGAATACTTCCACGACCAACAATATCAAGTACTGAGTTATCACCCAAATACACCTTACCACCATCAAAATTTTCATACTTACAAAACCAGTTTCTATTAAGAGTCATGTGGAAAGGTGCACCTGAGTCTATTAACCATGCATTGTCACCTGCACGAGTGGCCAAGGTTGCGATGAAAGCATCTCCATCTCCCTTCTCGGACTCAGAATCAGAATCTTGCTTCTTCTTCTTTTTCTTCTTTTCTTCTTTACAGTCCTTTCGGAAATGTCCGGGCTTTCCACAATTCGAGCAAATTACCTTGGACTTACTAGGAGATTTTGATCTCCCCTTATTCTTGGACTTAGATCGGCCATGCTGCTTTTCATTCTTGCCTCTTTCTTTTGGTCTTCCTCAAACACTCAGAGCCTCTTTGGCATTCAGAGAGACCTTCCTTCTCATCTCCTCAGAAAGTAGAGAACCAACAACATCCTCCATCTTCAAGATGACTGCAGTGCTCCCTATGGCCATAACAAGGCTGTCCCATGAGTCTGGCAACAAACATAGCAAGATTTGGCATCTTTCTTCTTCATCCATTGGCACCCCAACAGAGGTCAATTGAGTTACCAACATATTAAAGCTTTCCATATGCTCAGAAATTTGTCCACCTTCTTCCATTCTCAAAGAATACAATTTCTTCCTTAAGAAGATCTTGTTCACAAGTGATTTCGCTTGGTAGATCTCACTTAGCTTCTTCCAAAGCTTCTTTGCAGTAGATTCTTCATGGACATTTATCAGAATAGAGTTTGCAAGACACAATCTGATGAGACCTTTAGCTTTTCTATCAGTCACATCATATTGTGCAGCTAAAGTTGAATCTGCGGGCCTATACTTATTCTCATCAATCGCATCCCATCGATCTCGATCAATCAACAGCTCTTCCATCTTCAGCTTCCACATCTCAAAGTTTGTGCCAAAAAACTTCTCTACATCAATCCTCCCTAAAATGTTTGCCATCTTTACGATCCTGCAATAAAAAACTCTGCACAAGCTCCCACTCAAACCTTGATTAGCTCAAAAAACCCTGTACCCAACAAATAGAACCAAAACTGGCCAGGCTCTGATACCACTTGTAAGGAAGCAAAGGTGTGTGAAAACGCTTCCTACGCTAATCTTGAGAGGATGATTATGCAACTTTCAACTTAAATATTACTAAGATATCAAGAAATGCATAATAAAGCATAAACAAAATAGCAATGAACACATAACACAGTGATTACCGTGGGGAAACCCTTCTGGGAGAAAAACCCCACCCTCCAAAACTCGCACAATGTATTATCAAATCAAGCTGATTACAATACACTTGCAATGCAAGTTCTTACAGGAGCGCATCACCACAACTCGAACTCAGAGAGACTCCTTCTAGCATCCAGTCTTGCAAAAAACTCAATGATCAAACTCCTCCCCAAGCCCTCCTTTTATAGTGATTTTACAACCTGGAAACCACTTGTGGTTTTACAAAACCATGGGCTTAACCACCATGCCACATGGTGCCCATTTTTGACATTTACATTTCTAAAATGGAAAAACAACTAGGTTAAAATAGTAATCCCGTCCATAATTTTGTCCCCTAGCTTAGACCCTCTTAAAAGTCACAAAATGAGTCATTAAGGCTCTAAAAATGGCCCACCTATATTCTACTATGGACAAGACTCATTTTTAACAACTCACTAACCATTTTCCAATGCATAAACATGTGGGAAACTACCTCAAACAAATTCTGGAATTTTCCAAAAAAAGACTGCAAGGTTGAGACACATGTTTCTCAACACCCTCTGCTCTCTATTTGTTGCGACTCTATGGAAAATTGCTTCCTTGTATCACTTCTCTTGACATCATCACCATCATCCTCTACTACTGCCACTATGTGGCGATTCGCTTTCCTTTCATGAGATAAAAATCTCTTCCCCTCTTTGTAATCATCTTCAAACTTTCTTCCATGGGTATAGCTATTGTCTTCCTTGTTCGCATAAGCGCACATAAAAAACTTCTTCAAGGTATTATTCCATGAATCCAATGTGCTCTCCTCCATCTGCAACGATTCGTTTACCTCCTTCACGCAGCTCCCCTCAATCTTAGGCTGAACATTATACATGTTGACACTATCATCAATATCCATCCAATCCAGTTGGTAAACCATTTATCATTTCTCTATCTGTGATGCTTTAAATTGCTTGTAGTGATGCCCACTATCCTCGACTCCTAACAATGGATGCTTTTGCTTCAAACTAGAAAACTATTTTTATCTTGCACTTCTTCATCCAACTCCATAGGCTTATCTGCGCAAAGGTTGTCATCATCATCATGGGAGTGCCTCTTTATTTTTGCCAAGGCCATGCCATCTGCAGAGCCCTCTGAAGCTACAATTTCTCCCAGGCTTCTTTTCTTTGCTACCTCACTCCAATCTGCACCCTCCTCATCCCGGGAGTCAACAGTAGATTCAACTTGGGTCTCTGATGGCATACACTCTTCCTCCCGCAATCTCTTGAGTTTATCCTCTTCAACAACAACCTCTTTTCCAACATATTTCTGCTCATAAATTCCAACGTCTATATAGGGACTATCTTCAACTCCAAACGAGGCATCATGGCGTTCAACCTTCACCACATGAATGCCTACAAATTTCTAGCCATTAACAATTTGGCCAATAAGTGCCAAAGTTGGCTCAAGAGAAGAGAAAATGAGAATCCCAACATCCTTCTCTTTCACTGGATTCTCCTCTTCAACTAAATTCCCCTCTTTCTTCTAGCCATCCCACCAATGTACAGGACGCTTGAAACATGGTTTTACATGGAACATAAAACTGCCATAGAAGTTATAAATTTTACCTTCACCTTCTTCCTCCATCTCTGCTCAAGCCAACCATGGCTCTGATACTAATTGTTAGTTTAAATCGAGCAGATAAAACATATGAACAATTAAACTAAAATGAAAAACAACGGAGAATGTGCACATAACACAACTATTTACGTGGTTCACCATTAAATGGCTATATCCACTAGAAAGCAGGGAAATATTATATATTAAACATTATTTAATACATAGCCTATGCCCAACTATTTATACAGGCATTCAGCTATCAACCAAGAGCCAAGTGAAGATGAATGGTCATCTGACCGTTGGGCTTCACATCCCAACATGCATGAGCCTGGTATTTTTAGTGCTCAAGTTTGTGAAATAATTTGTTGTGCTTAAGTGTCTTTGTGTTATGTGTTTCATGGTATCAAAGCACCTCTACAAACTTTGATCTAACTATCTACAAATCCTACAATCAATGTCACAATCTATGATCTAGAGGACAACAAATGATGGGTGATACTTTTGTTCCAAAATATCCTTGATCAACAACAACAAAAATAGAACAAAATTGGCTTATTTAAACTCTTTCTTCTTGATTTGTTTGAAACCCACAATATTTTTTTCACAATTATACTAACAACATACAACTCCCTATTAAACTCACTTATAGGCCTTCACTAATCTACCAAATAGTTTTTCTACAATAACACTTCAACAACAACAAAATAAACAATATAACAACTCCAAAAAACTTCACTCAAACTCACAGTCGATATAGCGAATAGCTCACTATGCACTTTGATTCGAGAGTTTAAGATAGATCCTTCATTGGTGTACAACTAACACTCAACAACCAAACACAATAACAAGATGATCAATTACCATATGTGGCCTACACACAAATTAGATAATTGATACTCAAATCTACAAAAAATATTACAAAGCTCAACTGGCTCTGATACCATGATTTGCTAATCTATTTGCATATAGATTTGTCCCTTTTGAAATAATAAACAAAACCCTTTGTGCCCTATTGGTAGAGACAAATATGCAACAAATAGTTAGAGAAATTGCTAATTGAACTAGCAACTTTCTTCTAAATTTTAGAGGTACAACTCCCTCTTATGACATAATTGGGATTTTTATAGGGTATGCTTTTAACCGGAAATAAGGAAAGGAAAACATGAAAGAAAAACAAAAGAAAATAATATGGGCGATAATAACACAAACATGTGACTCAAAGTCCACCCATTCGTCACACATGATAAACGGCCATAGAAAACTGACAAATATCCTTCCCAAATGATGTATATGCATCAAGACCCAAAGTTTTGTAAATACATATAACATCCATAATATAATAGGCAAAAGGATTCAAAGAATTGATTACAAATTTAAAAGTAAATGCTAATCAAAAGAACATGCATGAATACAAAGCCTCAAACAATTCCTCATTCTTAGAATCACATTGAAAAGCATAAAGTCTTCATTTTCTGCATACAAAATTATGTTTTTGAAAACAAATCAAGTTGTCACTTTCCATAACTTAAATTAAAAGAACAACAAAATGATAACTACTCAATTCTCTCTCATGCATCAAATTACAAGGGGGATCAGTCCTCCTTTCTTTCATCTACTTGTTGCTATATATAAATAAAAGTTTGTAACTATTCTTGGAAATAACGATCTTTGAAAATGACCATTTCTCGAAAGGAAACTGGCAAGTTACTTTATTTTAGACCCCATAAAAGGATGACCTATAACACTAATAGGGCTCCATATCTCAATTATCTTGGAGTGTAGGTTTTCTAGATTCTTCAATCATTTGTTGAATATGAGCATCAATCATTTCAACTTTCTCTTCTTCTTTGGCTAACACTACAGTCACCATCGCAAATTATCTGTCACTATTATGGCATTCCCAAGCCAGAACAGTAAGCCCGAGAAGAATATCTTCCTATGGACTTTCCATCATATTCTTGCTTGGTTACATAACTGGAACAAGACCCTCCCCTGGAAGCACCATTATGTCGAAGGCTTACTATAGGACGAATCTTACTATGTTATGAATAAAAAAAAATTCTTTTTGTAGGAGAGGATTGTGAATCTCCGCTTCTCTTTCCAAAATATGAAAATCATCTATACAGGGCCACTAGCTTGTCAAGTAATCATTTTCTGGCCAAGTTTCTAAAAAGGGAAGGAACTAGGAAAGTTGCCACCTTTCGCTTATTCATGAATGACATTGATTTAAATCCATAGCAATGAAATAATACCATTCCTTTCTGGTGGAGGTACGTAATGATCAATCGAGATGCACCAAGGTGAGAGTCTGCACAAGACAATTTGTCCACACGATTTAACTGATATTCTCTTTGAGGCAACATTGATTTCATTTAATTTTTGGCAGTGAAAATACTTCCATCTCATCTCAGAAATTGTACCCAAAACCCATATGTCTTCAACATCTAATCATCCATTAATATGCCTTACATATAAGCACCTTGAAAATACTGTGCCTCAAGAGACAAAGAGATCCTTAAGTTGGACCATCAGGTGATTTTGGAACCTTTGAACCATATGGGCCAGCAAGTTCCCGAGTTCTGAAAATCTCCAATCGGTCAATTATGAAAGGGACAAGAACCATTTGAGGTCGGGGATGCTCAAGAACAATCGGGTAGTCAACAACTTTGGAAAGTGAGGAACTATGGATGCGAATTCCTAAATATGCGGTTCACCGATAAGGGACAACAACCAATGGGAAAGTTAGAGAAGGCCACGAATGACATTCCATACTATGGTTGGAAATCGGCCAAGAGAAGGCAAAATTCAAAGCTTAAAGATAGGGGTAACAACAAGCTTTGATTGGGGACAAGGACCAAAAGGGATGCAAAGAACTCCAGAATCTTTGATCAGGACAAGTGCTTTGTCCATTGGGCTACAAAGTCAAAATATGGCAGGAGAGTGAAGGTGAAAGGGACAACAAACACACATACAAACACACCAAAAATGGATAGGCCAAAAGAAAAACTAACACCTACGACACATTCAAAATTTTCTTACTATACATGGTAGGGAGACCCTACCTAAAACATTGAAAAGGATCAAGTAAAACCACATGCAGGCTAGGAGAAGTATGATCCTTTATGGAAAAAGGAATGATTGCATAGGGTGACCATTGCCAAATTATTATCCCATAGAGTGGTTGAGGATGGCCACCACCTTATGATTGCCGCAACATCAATTCTCTGACTAGTAGGTAGTAAAATTCTCCTAAAGGAGGGCTTGTGACAAAAGGCCATTCTCCTTTGTGGACTCTTTGAAATTGCGAAGGTGCATCACCACTATATCAAGTTAGTTGATTAGCATCTATACTAATAATTTCATCATCATGTACAAATTTGTTATCAGAATGTATTGAGTCCTTAAAGGGACACCCTTTATATAGGTTGTAATGATGAATCATATTACTTTCAAGTCATGGCTTGTTATCCACCTTAGATACTTCGATGACCTCTTGTCTTGTGTCCGCAAAATATCTAGGTTTGTTTGTATCATTAAGGTCGAAAGAGGGAGTTTCAAAAAAGTATCCTTTCTATATTTCAGAAACTAAAATAATTTTAGACAATGTCACAGCTTTTTCAAAATCTTGGATATCACACTCTTCTTGCATAGAATCAAATCTGAAAAGAGGAATTTCTCCAACCCTAAATTGGAAGAATACATTTCTAGGGGAAAGGACAGAATGAGGGAAATATTTGCCTCTATCTTGATCAAGCCCAACCATTACGCTATCAAATTTTTCAATACCGAAATTACAAGAAATGGGAAAATGAAATGAAACTGTTGGCATATGCACACTCCAATGAGACATTGTATGTGATTGAAGGTTTTGTCATTGATGACAACCTTGCAATCCTATGGCACCGGCAAAGACATTATACCGGTATCAGCATATCACACTCTACACCGGCACTCAGGACACTGACATCGGCACAGAAGAAAGGAAGTATACTGGCACAGAGGCCGACAGGATTTTTTTTAATTATATTTTGTTTATTATTGAAAAACTTTGTAAGCCGACTTGGCAAAATTGTAAAATGACTCTTATATATAAAAGAGATCATTGTTGACATAAAATAAGTAGACATAAGTATAAGATAAATATTAGGCAAACCTATTGTGTGAAATATAGGTTAAGGGGTATATGTAAAGAACAGAGTAGGAACCGGTAGTGAATTTGGCATTGAAGATGCTATTGTAAAGTAGTACAAGTTATTGGATTTGTATAATCCTCATTGTAAGTCAGTGAGACTTCCCATTGAGTAGTGAGCTCTAGGCAGTTGGCCTTCCTGCATGTGCAGGCCCCTCTTGTAAGTAATATTCTCTTATTGGCCAGTGAGTGAATATTGTGGGTCACAAATCCCACCGAGGTTTTTCCCACACTGGGTTTCCTCGTTAAAATCTTGTGTTATGGTGTGTTTTTCATGTGGATGTTCTTGATTATGTTTATTGCATTATTTCTTGCATACTGATACATTGTTATATTATGTTTTGCATATTTTAAGTTAAGAAATTCCAGAAACCGGTTAGATACTGATTCACCCCCCCCCCCCCCCCCCCCCCCCTCTCAGTATCTGTGGGATTCCTAACAGAAACCATATGGACTAGTGCAATATATACCTTAGGACATGGACTTTTAGTAATGGAAGAACATATTTCTTCCTCCTGTGAAGACAAAGTGCAAGGATTTCACCTTCTTACTCCTTCTACATCAATTTCATCATTTTTACCAAAAACAAAAACTTCCATGTATGAGTCATGATCTATAAATTCTCTTTTAGCACTTTCAAAAGTATCTTCTTCTTTTAGGTCTTCTTCACAAATTTCAAAGGTAAAGGACTCATATTCAAGGGGAAGAGAAAATATAGATGCAACACTATCCATACCTTTTTCCATGTTTCTTGAATTATGATTGATTTTGGTTTTGAAAGTATGAACATCTTCATCTATAACTCCACATAGGAAATCATCATTTGTTCCCTTCAAGCACCAGTTCGGGATGAAAACAACATTGTGTCCATCTACCAATGTCCCTTCCTTGGAGGGCTTAACTTGGTCTCTTTGCATGCATATCGCGGGATTTTTTGGTTTTTGAAATTGTTTCGGGATCATTTGTTGTCCCTGATCATAATCCCATGACTCCAACAAACCATTGAAATGAAATTCTTATTCACTAAAAAGAGAAAAGTTGTAAGAAATTTAAACTTCACCTTCTTGCCCTTCTTTAAGTGACCTCAATCTTGTATGTAGTTTTTGGATTTGATTATGTTGGAAACTTTTAACCATCAATGTTTTGAATCACACTATGTGATTCATCATCAGGATGCAAGAGAGATCAAGGAGTTCAAGGATTCATTTTTCAACTCCTTGAACTCTCTTGCATCCTGACATGATGAATCACAGAGTGTGATTCAAAATGTTGATGGTAAAAAAATTTCAACACAATCAAATCCAAAAACTACATATACAAAATTCGAATGGATTGTGGAAATCTTATATGTTTGACCTTAGTCTCTTTATCAAAGTCTGCAATCATTGGATTTCTTGTTTGAGATCATAAAGTAAATAATATCTACAATGTAGCCCTATCGCCAATAGAGCAGATTTATAATCTTTTGATGGGTGCAACTTCTTCTTCTCTGCTTTAGAATATAAAGTTGATAGAAGTCATTCATCTATAAAGTTCATTACTTATGAAAAATTATTTATATCTTTATGGTGCTAAATGGATGGCTACTTTATGTGGCTTTTTGTTCTTCAAGTGTCTAAATCATAAAATGTCAAACAAACATGATAGAGTGGATGCATATATGCACCCATATGCCAATTACATGTAATTTAGGGCAATGTGTAGGATTAGACTATATTGTTGTTGAAGCTTTAAGTGATGACCCTTAAAGTTTCCTAATGACTCAAGAGCATGTGATTATTAGTCTTGTATAGAATTGTACAGAGTTGTTACAATAAATGCTTGTGTAGATATGTACAAGGCCATATTTTTATTCTCTTAGTCATGCACAAAACATCTTGATGTTGTATTAAACATGTACAAAAAAATTATGACTTGAAATAGCCTTCATTGAACTATTAAATTTGAACACAAATTGAATGAAAATGTACACATGAATAAAAACTCTTAAATTAGTATTCTTAACTTGTGAAAGTAATGATATTCTTAAAAAATAACAACACCAAGAAGTACTACTCCATAATCTATCTATATACAAATATTTACAACCCCATTCCCTAAGCATTAAACATAACTAGCAATTTCACCTTGGTGTGCAATGGGTATGCCGAAAACAAGATTATTGACCAAAATAATAAACATTAGAAATAGAAGAATAATTGTAAAAAAAAAGAATTGATAAAGTGGCATATTGTAAATCATTTTTTTTAATAGGTTGAACAAGTTTAATAATTCATCATATAGAGATAATTCATTATGACCAATAGAATGCCATTGAAATGAAGGATATGAAGATTCATACGTTAGAATTTGTACTATATATAAATCTGAAAAAGGATCAATGGTTAATGGTGTTTCAAACAAGTGTGTAGAATTTGTACAATATAATAACAAACACTATGGAATTGACCACATGGTTTACATTATCTTTGTTTGAATATAAGAATTTGAAATGTTCTTGGAACCTCTTAACCCAATACAAAATCAATATGTATAGACAAGATTCTAATTTTTTTTGCATATCTTTCCCATTAGGTTTTTCTTCAATTGATTTTTGATCCTTGTAAGAGAATACATAATTGCATAGTGGATTTCTAACTATAAAGAAGAATAGTGGTCAAAACAATAATTGATAAAGTGACATAATGCAATTTTTTAATTTGGATAAGTTTAACAAGCTTAATAATTTAACCTATAGAGATCATTCATTAATCACCAATATCAAGTCCTTGAAATCAAGGATAGGAAGATTCATATATTAGAATTTTTAGTATGTACAATATGTATCTTATCAATTGAGTAAATGATCTAATTGTAAAAAAATTAAATTAAATTAAATAAAGAAAATGAAATTTAAAAAAAATAGGAAACATCAATTTATTTGATCAATTAAAAAATTCATACCCAATTTCTTGGTTATTTTTTAATAGGTTGAACAAGTTTAATATTTTTTGCAAATCTTCCCCAATAAAGAAGGATACATAATTTTTTGCATTAATTTTTTGAAATGTTCTTAGAACCTCTCAACCCAATACAAAATCAACATGTATAGACAAGATTCTAATATTTTTTGCATATCTTCCCCATTAGGTTTTGCTTAAATTGATTTTTGATCCTTGTAAGAGGATACATAATTGCATAGTTGATTTCTAACTATAAAGAAGAATAGTGGTCAAAATTTTGATAAGTTTAACAAGTTTAATAATTAAACCTATAGAGATCATTCATTAATCACCAATATCAAGTCCTTGAAATCAAGGATAGGAAGATTCATATGTTAGAATTTGTAGTATGTACAATATGTATCTTATCAATTGTGTAAATGATCTAATTGTAAAAAATTATATGAAATAAATTAAAGAAAATAAAAGTTTAAAAAAATAGGAAACATCAATTTATTTGATCAATCAAAAAAAATCATACCCAATTTCTTGGTTATGGTTGTAACATTTAAAGGGACTAAAATAATCAATATCGGATGAAATATCTTCTATTGTAAATTTGCCATTTGTAGAGAAAAGTTTAGATGTGCACGAAAATGATCATTAAGAGGCAAGCTAATTTAAGACATACCTAAACTATCAAATGCACTAATACACCTTTATTAATAGAACAAAATAATGTTTCAATGAAGAAAAAAAATTTAAAAAAATTAAAACAATTAATTATACAAAATACCCAAAACAAGTAAAAATATATATTTATCATCCTAAGGAATATCTGCTTATTTGCCATCATAAAATTTGCAACAAAAGGAGGACCAGCTAGTTGAGCATTGTTTTGACAGATATTTGCAATAGGAATGATTGGGGATGATTTAGCAAATGGCTATGACATAATTCTTTGTGATAATTTTTTGACCACAACTCTCATTTATTAAGAATCTCATAGACATTTCCCAATATTTACTAGAAAATTAAGTAGTCTAAAACCTACCATCAATTTTTATTTTAGGAAATTTATTTTATTTTAATTAAAAGGGTGTAAGATGCTTGTAGGAATTTTGGAGTAGAGGCCATATAAATTTTTATTTCCATTTGAACATGCTTAAACAATTAAATGTGTACCAAGAAATTTATTACGTGGTAGGGCAATGGAGTTTGATAATGATTGGTAGGTTCCTATCCTTGATTTCAAGGACTTGATGTGGGTGATTAATGAATGATCTTTATAGGTTTAATTATTTAACTTGCTAAGCTTATCAAAAAAACAAATTTTGCATTATGTCACTTTATCAATTATACCACTATTCTTCTTTATAGTTAGAAATCAACTATGCAATTATGTATCCTCTTACAAGGATCAAAAACCAGTTGAAGCAAAACCTAATGGGGAAGATATGCAAAACAAATTAGGATCTTGCCTATACATGTTGATTTTGTATTGGGTTGAGAGGTTCCAAGAACATTTCAAATTCTTATATTCAAACATAAATAATGTAAACCATGTGGTCAATTCCATATTGTTTGTTATTATATTGTACATATTCTACATACTTGTTTGAAACACCATTAACCATTGATCCTTTTTCAGATTTATATATAGTACAAATTCTAACATATGAATTTTCATATCCTTTATTGCAATGGCATTCTATTGGTCATAAATGAATTATCTCTATATGATGAATTATTAAACTTGTTCAACCTATTAAAAAATAACCAAGAAATTGGGTATAAATTTTTTTAATTGATCAAATAAATTGATGTTTCCTATTTTTTTTAAATTTAATTTTCTTTAATTTTTTTCATTTAATTTTTTTTACAATTATATCATTTACAAAATTGATAAGATACATATTGTACATACTAAAAATTCTATCATATGAATCTTCCTATCCTCGATTTCAAGGACTTGATATTGGTGATTAATGAATGATCTCTATAGGTTAAATTATTAAACTTGTTAAACTTATCAAAAAAAAAAAAAAATTGCATTATGTCACTTTATAAATTATTGTTTTGACCACTATTCTTCTTTATAGTTAGAAAACAACTATGCAATTATATGTATCCTCTTACAAGGATAAAAAATCAATTGAAGCCAAACCTAATGGGAAAGATATGCAAAAAAAAATTAGGATCTTGTCTATACATGTTGGTTTTGTATTGGGTTGAGAGGTTCCAAGAACATTTCAAATTCTTATATTCAAACAAAGATAATGTAAACCATGTGGTTAAGTCCATAGTGTTTGTTATTATATTGTACATATTCTACATACTTGTTTGAAATGACATTAACCATTGATCCTTTTTCAGATTTATATATAGTACAAATTCTAACATATGAACCTTCATATTCTTCATTTCAATGACATTCTATTGGTCATAAATGAATTATCTCTATATCATGAATTATTAAACTTGTTCAACAAATTTCAATCGCATTAAAGGATGAGTGGATTTGTCCATAAATATTTACCAAGATGTATAGGAGGCAGTTGTGTTTAAGGCCATGTACTTATTATTTTTATTATAACTTTAAATGATAAGTGTAAAACATGAATTCATGTTGTCAATAAACCGAATAGCTAAATTATTTATACATAAATTTTAAATTTCAAATTTATAAAATATTTATCGACATATAAGAATTGTCTAATAATGGGCTCTCTCAACGATGGTTTAGATATATATAATAAAATTTCATCTTTTTTATAACTATTATTCTCCATCATATTTTTATCAATTTTTTAACCCTCCACTAATTTATTTTTCCTAGTGGACAATATTAGAGGTAAAGATAGGGATATAGAGATAGTAGGAGACATGGAGTGAATAAGAGAGAGATAGAGATAATAATATATGGTTTGGAAGGGAGAGAGGGAGAGACGGGAAGATAGAAAGGGAGGGAGAGAAAGTGAGAGAGAAATATAGAAAGGATAGAAGAGAAGTAGCACAATATAAAAAGAGGGAGCAATAAGGAGACATGAGAGATAGAGATAAACAAGAGAAAGAGATTTCAAAACATATTTCGAATTTCTTGTTAATTATTTATCTTAATTTATTTTCAACTATTTATTTTAACAAAATAAAAATAATAAGTTTTGTAGAATAATTAAAAGAATGTATTTTATTTTCAAACTTGAATCTAAATTAAATAATTAAATGGAGCAAAATTAAATGTAAACTTAAAATGTATCAAAATCAAAATATTAATAAAAATGATAATTTAAAATATATATATATATTCAATTTTAAATACTTTATTTTAATAATTTTTTAAAATAAATTAGTATAAATTTTTTTTCGAAATTATATAAAAAAATTTAAAAAATGAATGTAAATTTAATAATTATTTTTAAAAAATTAAAATAAGAATATTTTTCAATTTTAAATACTTTATTTTAATAATTTTTTAAAATAAATTAATATAATATTTTTTTGAAATTATATAAAAAAATAATAAATATAATAAAAATAAATGTAAATTTAATAATTATTTAAAAAAAATTAAAATAAGAATATTTTTCAATGTTAAAATTAAATATTTTATAAATCTTTTATTTTTAAATGAATAAGTTTAATAAAAAATTCAAATTATATAAAAAAAAATTAATTTTAAAAAATTAGTAATTTTATAATAAAAATGATCTAACATTATTATCAAAATACATCTAATGATCTTCATATTCTAGTGGTTTTTTAAAAAAAAAATCTATTTTATTATGTAAGCTTTTATAGGTAAAAGGGGCATTGATTTTTGGAAGGAAATAATAGCAAGAGGTTCTTGGGGGTAGAGACCGCCTGGGAATGTATCCTCAAAACTTTAATTTTTTTCATTTAATTTCCTACACCTAGCAGTACTATAGCAGTGTATTAGCAGATAGAGTATGAACCTGCAGAAAAAAGAGCAGATACGATTTACAAAAAGCATTATGGTGGACGGGAAATGGCAAGAGGAAAATGGAGACAGGAGAAAACAGTCAAAAAGAACAATCAACGGTGGAAACATTTCCAATGGTCTTGCATTCATTTTGGCTAACTTTCAGCCATAGATTTTAAAGATCAGGTTGTCCATTCAAACTGACCGTACATTAAATTAATATAGTGTAAACTCTAATCAACATCAAATTATTACTAATAAATTCTTACTACTTGATCCATTCAAACCAGCTGTACATTAAATTGATATAGGGTAAACTCTGATCAAACAATATGATTTTATACATATAATTCAAACTAATTTAATATAAGACATGTAATAGTATTTTTATTAAATAATTAAAACGTATCTTTGATCTTAGGGGAGGCATACCAATAGTCATTATAACTTAACTTCCCACAACTACACATCTTCAACAATACATCAAATTTCAACAATTTTTTTTTGTTGCTATATATAACTGCTTATAGCTACTGTTTGGATTTTGGGTAGTAGCAATGCACACATGGGATCCATTAGGCACACATGGGTCAAAAATTACACATTTAAAAGTGTTCCCCAATACCTACTTAAAGATGCCCCAATAAAGTAGTAATACAATATGGATCCCAATAAGAGGCATAAATGGACCAACTTTTATCCTAAAATACTTAAAAGTAAGTGACTATTAATACCTACTTAAGGATGCCCCAATAAAGTAGTAGTACAATATGGGTCCAAATAAAGGTGCATAAATGGACCAATTCTTATCCCAAAATGGACCAATAAAAGTGCATTTATTAATAGACTTTTAATAATCATTTTTTGAATATAAAGATGCATAAATGGACCAATTCTTATCCTAAAACTTAAAAGTAGATGACTATTAATAAAAGTGAAATTTATTAATAGACTTTTAATAATCATATTTTGAATATCTGACCAATTCTTATCCTAAAACTTAAAAGTAGGTGACTATTAATAAAAGTGAAATTTATTAATAGACTTTTAATAATCATATTTTGAATTTCTTTAAAGTTAATAATTAAGAAATCAAATGGACAAAAAATGAACAATTATTACAACCATCATAACTATAATACTCTTCCCCTATTTATTAATTAAAAAATAATACTTTTTCTAATTTTCGAATATTTAATAAAAAGGACCAAATTCGATTAAAGCTGCATTCTAAACGCTGGTTGCCTGACAAACACCTCCGTCCATACCCATGGCATTTCACGTTAAAAAAGCCAGTTTACAGCAACACACGATGAGCATTTCAATTCCATTGCGACCATTGCCAAGAAGTCGAATATAAAAAGCTTCTGTCAAGCGATCCCATTTTATTAATAATTATATCTCCAAAACAGCACACAGCACTTACATAAATACAGAATACATTAAATATATATGGTCCCACACTTAAACAAACAAATATCTATTTTCTGTAATAGATTTATTGTGAGCACTGGAAATCAGAAGAGATGGTGATGCTTCTTGCCACTGGCTTCCTCTTCTTCTTTCTTGTCTTCCTTCTTCTCATGGTGTTCATGGAATACAAATCCACCACTGCCCACAGCAGCAGCTGCAGCGATCTCCTCCTCTATCTTGTGCCTGTGAGCATGCTCTGGATCTTTCTTTGATTGGTGCTTCTCATACTGTCCCATCACAAAACCAATATATAAATTCAGTAAAATGGACACCTTCAATTTTTAGTATCAAACTCTAAAAAACAATAGCTTTAACATATATTCAGTGTATATATATCAAAACAAAGTGTATCATAAAGTAGTGACAAAAGATCTATAAATTCCGTAGAATGGACACCCTTAAATTATAGTTTCAGACCCTAATAACAATAGATTTAACATATATTCAGTGAGTATATATCAAGATAAAGTGTACCATATCTTGGTCACAAAAGATCTATAAATTCAGTAAAATGGACACCCTCCAATTTTAAATTTTAAACCCTGGAAACAATATTTTAGCACATATTCAACGTATATGTACCAAAATGAAGCATACAATATGTTAGTCACAAAAGACCTATAAGTTCAGTAAAATGGACGTCCTTCAATTTTAAATTTTAAACTCCGAAAACAATAATTTTAGCATATATTCAACGTGTACATATCGAAATGAAGTATACAATACGTTGGTCACAAAAGATCTATACATTCAGTAAAATGGACGTCCTTCAAGTTTTAATTTCAAACCCTGACAACAACATTTTAGCACATATTAAACGTATATTTATCAAATTTCGAACCCTGTAAACGGTAGCATTAACATATATTCAGTGTGTATATGTCAAACAAGATAATAATACCAGTGCAAACGCTCCAGCAGCGGTGGTGCCAAGTTCGCCGACATGTTCCATATGCTTGTGGTGTTTTTCCTCCTTCTTGGCCTTCTCGTACTCCTCTTCACGGCCATAGTCGACCGTCGTTTGCTCTACATAAGCGCTGTTGTCTGCATCGGCGCTAACCTCCTCTTTCTTGTGGTGAAACAGGTGATGGTGATGCTCCTCAGACATCCTGCAAATGAAAAGTGTGGATATATACACAGAAAATAACTACAACTCAGAGCACTGATGACTCAAATTGTGCGAAATTGTTGGAAATGATAGGGAGATACACAATGTATATATAACCCTAGGGGCACTGCGTGTGATGGAAGTAAGCGCGTTTAGGAAAAAGGCGCGCATTAATAATGTGTGTTTAGTGATGTTGTGGAAAATGCACGGGGACGGTAGGTTAGAATTGTAGTTGAGCTTTTTTTTTTAATTATTTCTATTTTTTTAATGCATTATTAACTGGAAATACTTTATAATAAACTGACATTATCTTTTATTAAAATTATATGTCTTATCTTTTTAGAGACTTGACATTATTTTTAATATACCGACATTATCTGTTTAGATTTGTTTCAATAACTAATGATAAACGTCCTTCAATTATTTTTTATTAAACAAGTGTTTGAAAAGCTAAATTTGACTATTTGACACTACTTTTATAATGCTACGTGTTAATGGGATGGCCATAGATTTATTTGGTGGAATAGTGTTGTCAGTCTATGATTTGGTGGAGCAGTCTTTAAAGCTTTTACTTTTTACATATTCAATTATTTGTTGCAGGACAATTGTCGGCATTAGAGATAAGAAGTCATTTTCTGTTTGGCTTTTTTTTGCGGGGAAAGTATTATTGGTGGAGTTTCATGTTTTTCAAATGAGGTCCCTAAATCTAATCGTAGCATGACACATGGAAAATTTTGTTTGGATATGGACAGTATTTAAAAACATCTTTTTAGGAGTCCGGTCCTGTATGGACCACCCATTAATAGAAAAGTAAGTTAAACTTGATGAAGCTTCAAGTAGAGATGTTATAACTAAATTAATAGAGAAGGTATATTCATCAAAAAAAACATCCCTTTGGATGCCCAAGAATACCTCCCCACAAACCCTAAACTACCACTTGCACCCAATTCAGGTAGGCATAATGGTTACATCAATAGGAAGATATATTTTGGGTTGTATATTAAAGGGTCGAAAAATCACAAAAAAATGAAAATAAGGTAATAATAATGGACCTCTATTTCATTTATGTCTTCCAATCTCTCTACTCAGAACAATAATTATGCATATGGTATCTTATAATTTCCAAACTTCAGAAACCTCTAGACATATTAATTTGAATATATTAAAGTAGAATTAATTATACTATATAATTTCTTAATAATCACTCTCATTCCATATTTTTCAAATTTCAAATATATTATTATATCAATATCTAATGAAAAAGAAAATAATCAAATTTTTTAATCAAATTCCTTTAAAAAATAGTGAAATAAAAAATGGTATGAAATCTCACTATTTAATGATAAAGTTTCTCCTTTTCATTTTAATTAATTGATTAAACATAGTTAAAAAAATTAATTACTTATTCTCTTGTATTAGCATTCTTCAACATGTTAATGAAAACTAAATCTCAAAACACTAATAAGAATAAATATACACAAATAATTGTACCAAAATTATAGTTAGCTTGGATTGTCTTTGTGTATTTCTTTAAAAAGAACAAATTCACCCAAAAAGTTGTCTCATACTGGAAAAGGCAATTTAGACTAGACAGGTGAAACATTCCTCACCTCACATTTGAAAACAAATTTCAACTCTCAACCAATATTTTTGTTTAAAAGGCTGCAAAAATCTTGTCTCAAGCTCAAGTATCTGATAGCTCTAAAGCCCCAATATTTTTAGATCTACTTTTCATTTATTGTGAAAAGATTGAAGCAGCAACTATTGCTATGGTATGACTTCGTAATATTTTCCTTGCAAACTCTGTTCAATTTTTACTTATCGACATTGTTGAGACCACGAAACGATTTGTGCAAAAGCTTGAGATAAGTCACTTGCCATGATTGCACTATCATATCACTCTTTGTTGTGTTTTGTTTCATTCTAAAACAAATTTGTTGTTATTTGTTAAATGAAAGCAATGGTTTTGTGGTTTTATTTGTGGTTGTTTTCATATATGATATTATTACAATACCAAAGTTAGATCCCCATTTGTTTCTTCAAATAGAGATATTTCAAACTGTGAAATGAATTTTACCAAATTATTTTTGTGTCAATTTTCTTGATAGAATTATTTAGTATTGAATGTATAGCAGCTATTGCTAATGCTATAAATGCAATAGTTATTTTCACATAGAGTGAATAGTAGAGATTGGATCATCTTCATATGTTGAAGAAATAATAAGTGACAAACATCTTGGTTTTTCATTCTCTCAACTATTGCTAACGCTATAAATGAAATGGTTGCAAAAGCTATTTTCACATAGAGTGAATAGTAGAGCTTGGATCATCTGCATATGTTGAAGAAATAATAAGTGACAAACATATTGGTTTTACATTCTCTCACATATTTGGTTACCTAGTTAGGACTTTGGTCCAATTTGGTACCGATATAATTTTGATATTATTATATTCTTTTATGAAACCATGTGTTTGTTACTTCAACAAAAATAGGGGTGCCACATTTGAGAGATCATCCTCCCATAGACAAATAGAGCTAACATCTCTACTTGAAGCTTCATCAATTTTAAATTCAAATATTCCAAGGACTCTATGGAAAGTGTCACTTCAACGGAATCCAACAAATGGGTAATAACATGAATGCTACTACCAATGAGAAACGTATTCATGTCAGTTGTGCTGAAACTTTTTAATTTATCCAAATCCTCATTACTCATGAGGAATACTAAGAGGAGGTCCTTCTCAACAAAATTTATTTTCAATTGCAATAGCTTATCATGTAGAACCTGACCAAAAAAAATTATTTCGCTTAACATGCCATTGGCCATCAAAGAACCCAAGAAGACAAGGATGGTTCAACAATTTCAGCATTATTTTGTTGTGTGTTCTCACAAAATCATTCGTAGCAAAGATGCATAGAATTGTCAAATTGTTCCTTCTCACATGATGTAGATTATTTGTTTGTGTCTCATCAAAAGCTACCAATCTT
The DNA here is from genome assembly GCF_030272615.1 of Cryptomeria japonica. Lineage (NCBI taxonomy): Eukaryota > Viridiplantae > Streptophyta > Pinopsida > Cupressales > Cupressaceae > Cryptomeria > Cryptomeria japonica. Next base: position 846,279,553 of record NC_081411.1, on the reverse strand, counting down.
CTTATGTTGAATATGCATTTCATATGTTTTGCAACATTTGATGAAATTGTGCTTGTGTTGGAGTTTCACCTTGTTGTCAAAATACTATTTGTAAGGTGACAACTATTGTAAATTGGTCCCACATTTTTTTTGTTTGAATGTGATGTGTACTTGTGCGAGGTCATTGATTAGTATTATAAACACTCCATCGAAGTATAAATGTTTCTAGTGGGGAAAGGTGTCTAATAGTCCACTATCTAATTTTAGTAGTAGCTTTGGCCTTATGAAGCTCATCTCATGAATGAGTTATAAAAAATATTTTCTACTCATATGATTTGCTAAATTCATCATAGTCTTATATACAATTTTTTAGGAATTATATTTATGACCTACTTTTATGCAACATTTTTGGCAATTTTAAGGCCATTTCTTCCACAATTTTTTCATTTCATAAATCTAAGCTATTTTTTAGCATTTTTTTTTTCTTTTTAGAAAATTATTTTTAAGAAATGTGTTTATAGATTACCAACAATATAGTTTATGCTATTTTTTCTCGCCCACACTATTTATTTATTTAATTTTTAACTTGTCTCATTTTTCAAACATACCACCCGATTGATGAGCACTTGAAAATGACACTTTTTAACCTTAATTTATGCTTAAAAACTCTATGTACTTTGTTAATTAATGTGTCTGGTGGTAGACTATATGCATGCATATTTATTCCTTTTTCTCTTATACTCTGCTAATTAGATAATATATTAGAAATATTATTTTGTGTTGAATGCATTACTTTTATGATTGATTAATGAAGAAACAACCTATCTTTAGGAATTTTGTTGTGATATTTCGTCCAATATTTCATGGATACGTTTTAGATATATTTAGAAGTTATTGCAAGACGTGGAGTTATGAACTTCTTGTTCAATAGTGTGGAATGCTTGATCACTCCTGATCACTCCAGTTGGATGAAACATCTATTTTCTCAAAGTTTGCTTTCATTGGTTGTTCTATGGAACTTCGAGTTTCATTTAATAATAAATGCATTTGTAAAGTTTTTGTAGTTTAAAGTTAGTAGCTATTACTCATCTAGGAAAGTGACCTTGTATTTGAATTCAAATAAGGATATATATATATATATATATATATATATATATATATATATATATATATATATATATATATATATATATATATATATATATATATATATATATATATATCATAGCTTTCGACAGAAAGATAGCTAGCTAAGTCCGTAAGTTAGTCATTAGTTTCATAGTCTCACCTTTTTTAATTTCAAAACTTGTTTTACTCCCTCTTGGGAGCCAATTTCAATGAAAATTCAAAGTTGATTTTAAAACTTTGTGTTCATGGATCCCACTAGAGGGAGAGAAAGGATTGCTCAACCGAAGGGAGGTGATCCTAAGTTTATTCTTTGTTTTTATTTTAGATTTTTCATGTTTGATTTAATCATGTTCTTTTTTGTATGTTCATGTTAATTCTGGAAACTCAAAATCAATCATAATCTATAATCTTCATTCTTGAGTTAATTCAGTAGTTTTTTGAGATAGATCAGTTTGTTCACATAGGTTCATATTTATGTTTTATTGGCTTAGTTCAGATTGATCAAATGTTTTTATTTTAGTTTTGTATTAATCTTGTTAAAATAAATGACAATGGTGATTGAAGTTGTGATTGGACAGAAGCTTTGTTAAACTTGTTCATGGAATTTAGTTTTCTTTAAATGTTCTGTAAATATATTTCTAATTTTCTGCAAGCATAAAATAGATTTCATTTCCCAGCAAGTAGAATAGAATTTGAATTCATGTTGTCGCTTAAATATGGTATAGTTTTAGCTAAATGATTCCATGAATTAGTTATAATAAAGTCCTATTTAGATTGCACTAGAATTAAGCATCAGGGTCCTTCTTAGAATAGATTTGGTATCTTCAGTTTTGACTCTATGAAAGTGTCATTAGCCTATGATTTAGTTCTTAGAAAGAGATCCCGAGAGCTTCTGACGGAGCATGACCGAAGCATAAGTCACTATTCTCAGTGCAAACCACCCCAACTTAAACTCATCCTTTTTACATATAGCTCTAAGACACACCCGTTTCGATAATGAGAAATTAAATGATGCGAGTTGTGACATCAACGGCCTTGCCCATTATTTTTGGCGTCATTTCTTGGGAATTAAAATATCTGGCTACCAAAGTTTGAAGCCTTAGTGTTGGTAAGGAAAGAGTTAAGCTATTTATGAGAAAAGCTAGAGATCCTTTTGGAAGATTTCTTCCAAGGCATTATAATCTTTATCAATTGTAGGAAGAACAACAAGACTATTTTGAAGAAAAACAAGAACAATTTGAACATCAACAAGAAGAAGAAATGGGTGATTGAGTAGCAGCTAAGGATCCCCCACCTAATACGACATTTTTATATCCTATTAATTTGAATGTGACAGATCATGAACCACCTATGAAAAACATTTCACCTTCTCTTTTACCTATTTAGGGGAAAAACTTCCAAATATCCTGATCAGTTTCTCTTTGAATTTAAAATCCTTTGTTAGACTTATGATTATACATCTGATAATTAGAAGTTGAAATTGTTTCCTTTTACTTTGAAAGAATCAACATTACGATGGTTTATGGGTTTACATGCTAGTTCCATCTCAACATGGTAGGAGATTGAAATTGTATTGTTGGACAAATACCAAGATTATTGTCGGGTGAGAGATAGAAAGGATGAGTTGTTTCAAATGAAGCAAATGGAAGATGAAGGTTTGGAAGATTATGCTGATAGGTTTTTGATGCACGCTAAAAAGGATGCAAGAAACATAAGACAAGGTCATTAGTGTTGTTAGTGACAATAAAAAATGAAAGATAAATGAAACTATAATCCTAAACATGCATGCCAAGAGAGATATAAAACAAATTATGCAAAGCACACAAAAAAAGAAGGAATGAGATAAAACCCTCCTAGATGCTCTCCAACATGCTCATAGTTGCTCCTTCATTGTTCCTCTCCTCTCCAAGTTCCACATGAGTGTAGCCCTTAGCTTTTTGCACTATTATGGATGTCTTATGGAGATTCAAGATTATGAAAATGAAGATAACTAATTATGCAAATATAAATAAGCTTATTATGAGAAAGCACCTAATTATCCTATGTTAATTTTTATCCAAAATAACAAAGTAAAAATGCTCCTAGAATGCTCTCTTAAAATTGGTATAAGTTTGATGCATAAAAGACTTCTGGATCTTTTTGAAGAAGGAATGGGCTCTATTTATAGGAAACATGGAGAAATGGATGGTTGAGATTGAGTAATCTCAACAAGGGTCAAGATTGATGGGTTTATGATCCATGTGAGGGCTTTCAACCCAATCCCAGGATGACAAATGTCAAAATGAGATGGCTTAAGAGGAGAGGGAAGAAGCATTAAATGCTTGAGATGACATGAAGGTTACCTTGGGAGGTAAATTTTAGGTTTGAGTTAGATGAAAAAAAGCCTTTATCCAATGGACAAACTCTTGTGCAAGAGTTAGTGGGGATAACCATGGTCAAAGCAATAAATGCTTAAAGAGACCCATGAGTTAAATGAGGGTTGAGTTAGAGGGAAAGTCTCTAACCATGTGGGTGAGTTGATTTTAACCATTAATGGTCATGTAAGAGTCATAAATGGTTATGTAAGAACCATTAATGGTTTGGAAGACTTTAGGGGTTAACTTGTTGAAGACATAAAGCCTGTAAGGCTTTTCAAAGACTTTGAGGCTTTGAGAAGTGACTTCAAGTTGCTTAGGAATGTGACAATAATTAGGGGATGGGATTAGGCTAATTTAGAATGGATTAGAAGAATCTAGAATGGGTTAGAAGAGCAAGTGGGTTTGATGGGTGAGAGAAAATAAGATTTTAATTAAAATAAAATTCATTTATTTCAACTAGATAGGTGCAACTTGCATTTGTAGGAGAATGCAAGTGGGGGGGGAAGGGGGGTAGTTTAGGGATTTAAATAAATATTTTATTATTTATTTAAATGAGGAAAGGGGTTAAATTAAAAAATGTGTTTTATTCATTTAATTGATTTAGAGTGTGGCTTAATGAATTAATTTATATAAATTGAACAATTTATTTAGTTAATAGAAGAAGAGGTTGAGGATGAAATTAATTAAATATTAATTTAATTAACTAATTATTGATGGTTAAATAATCAAATAAATAGTAAATATTCATTTAACTAAGTGGACAAATTTATGTGACTACATTTGCCCCTCTTTGAGACGGTGTGGTTTATTGCATCGTTTCAAAGAAAGAAAGATAGGTGTGAAGAAATATACCCCATAAATGTTAATTTAGTGGTTGGTATGCCCACTTGAGAGATGGGCCAAAAAATTTCAAAAAATCGGGTGATCTCTCGAAAAAAAGAAAGAAATTGGAGGGGGGTAGAATAGAAGAATTTAGAAAGAATGGAAGAAATTGGGGTTAAAATAGAGAAATGAGATGCTTGAAAGTACATGGGGGTCACGGTGCAAATGTAGTGTTTTTGCTTTTGATTGATACTATAAAATTGATCAAAATTGGTTGGACAATCTGGTGCAATTGGTTAAATTGCCCTGGTTGAGTCAAAGCATGACAATTGATGTCAGTTGATCGCTTGGACAAGATAAAGTCTGAGTAAGTGAATCAAAGTGACCTATTGTGACTTAGACTCCGATGAAGCCAAAGTATCTAAAGCAAAATACTCATTGAGACTTAGACAATTGATGTAATTGTCCATTTTGATCGTGTTTGATTGGTTTATCAATTGATAGTGTTTGCATTGTTGGGTGTTTGTTGATCAGTTGATCAGTAGTCTAGGTTTGCCATAATTGATTACCTATTGAGACCTGAAGATACTTGATCAAAAAGTATCTGTTAATAGTCAAGGTGTGTGTGAGTTGATGTACCTATATAGATAGAGGAAATGGATTAATTTATAGGATGACCTAGGATGGGAAACACAACCCCTCCTATAGAGATGGATGGTGATGAGCGTGGCTTGATTGGGTTGATGGGAAACGATGCATTTATGATGATGACCTAGATAGGGCGGGTGAGGGGGGGATTCAGTGTTAGATAGAAGCTATGGAGGACTTAGGACCCATTCCTATGTAAGAGAAGCAAAAATAGAGTATGCATTGCCATTACTATGTATGAATGATATGCAGTGATATGGATGTATGGATGGATGGAATGCAATGGAATGCAATATAAATAGATGAGATGAAATGATGATCCATAGATTATTTACAGTGCTTTAGTTTTATCATCAATCATGGTAGTATCGTTCTTGGCTGAGGTAGTAGGAGCCAAGTTTGAGCATTTCACTTGTAAGCAAGCATCACAGACAAGGAAAAGTTACCCTCCATTCTGGTTCATGCACAAATGGTCGAGGTATACACTGTAGTCAGTAAGCCATAGTGATATATAACTATATTTTGTATAAGATCATGTAGCATAGTGAACTTCTCACGTAGACACCATTAGTACATGCCCCAAAACTTCATTGGAACACTCCACAGACAGCAAACAAAGAAAAAGATATTAGGAGCCATCTCGGCTACTCTAATCACTTGTGTCCATATTCTAGAGTAGCGTAGGAACCTGATATAAATAAACAAATTACAAATCGACCAATTACTTATTATCCAAACTGATTTTTCTTATCAAAGTAAATGTTACCATGTCTTGTTTGTGAGAAAGGATGCATCCTTGTGAAGACAGTTGTGTGTAGATGTTTTGGTGGGTTGGTTGATTTGATAAGTGATCATCATTTGAGTAGCTCAAAAATGTTTTGTTTGGTATCTGTTGCAATGTGTATATACAAATAATATTATATATTGCAATGTTTTTGATTGATTTTTGACGTTTTTGACATGTTTTTGGATTTTGTGAGTGTTTTTGAATGTTTTTGGTATTTTTTGAGTTTTGACGAATGTTTTTGGTATATTTCCAGCCAATTTTGAATGAGGAACTCAATGAATCATAAGTAATGTAGAATCCACTTCCATCAGTAGGTTTAAGAGTATTGCCCCCTGTTAGATGTTGCTATGAATGCGGGATGAAGAACACATGAAGTACTAACCGTGATTCCAAATCAATGACAAGCCATGGTTTGAATGATAGATGAATGGATGCAATGGATGTGATCGCAACAAGTTTGAAAGACAATGGACCCATAGCCTTTACGAGTGGTGCTTGCTTGTTAGGTTTTCACCATCGTACTTACCCAAGGTGCCACCATAGTGGTTTTCACCATTTGGATGAATGATTTTTCTTTACTATTTTCTTGATTTTTTGTATTTTCTTTAGGACATTTTTCTCAATGTTTTTGGTATTTTATGATATATTGGAGGAGCCTAATGCTCTACACAAATTATGTATGAAACCATTTGAGGTGCATGCTATTGATCATATCTGCTAGTGGTTCTCTTTCTGAAGTTGCCAACTGATATACCCCAAACCCAAAGACGACAGTGATAACATATGGACCCAATTGGATTCAAACTTGCCCTGATGTTCTCTATTTGGTTGATTATGAGGATTCTCCCTGAGAACAAGATCTACTACCTCAAATGTGCGAGGTTTGACCTGATGATTGTAGCTTCAGCTCATGCGCTGCTGATAGGCTTTTAGGTGGTTGTATGCAGCTTGTCGCCTTTCATCAAGAAGTTCCAAGTCCTAAAGATGTGAGAATCCGTATGCTTCATCATCTATCAAATTGTACAAGGAGACCCATAGAGATGGTATTTCAACCTCAATAGGAAAGATGGCTTATGCTCCATAAACCAGTGAGTAAGGAGTTGCGCATGTAGGGGTTCGAATGCTAGTTCGATATGCCCATAGTGTTGGATTTAATCGAATGTGCAAATCATGACCATAATCATTAAGTGTCTTTTTTAGGATCCTCGATATGTTCTTGTTTGATGCTTCAGCCTGACCATTGCCTTGTGGGTAATATGGAGTGGAAAAGCAGTGCTGGATATGAAACTTCTCATAGAGTTCATGGACATCCTGATTTTTGAAAGGGAGGTCATTATCTGTGATGATGGACATGGGTACACCATACTGACAGATGATATAATTAAGGATGAATGAGCCAATCTTCTTGCCGGTGACTTGGGTAAGTGGAACGGCTTCAATCCACTTTATGAAGTATTCAGTGGTGGTAATGATAAATTTATGGTTGTTGGATGAAGATGGATGGAATTTAGCCACAAGGTCAAGTCTCCATTAACAAAAGGGCCATGGTATTGTGATTGGTTGCAATTCCTATGTTGGGGGCATGTATCAGGTCTCCATGAACTTGGCACTTCTTGCACTTTCTAACAAAATAGTAGGAGTCTTTTTCCATGGAGGGCCAATAGTATCCATCATGCATGATTTTCTTTTCTAGTGAAGGACTGCTTGAGTGAATTCCACAAATTCCTTCATGTACCTCTTCCAAGGCTTTTGTTATGTCATCTTGTTCCAAACATCGAAGGAGATTACCATCAAGACTTTGCTGATATAGGGTTTCAACAATGATGGTGTATCAAGCGATTTGGCAGATGAAGGTTTTTTGTTGGTTATTTGATTGGTTAGGGGGAAGTGTGTGTTCATGTAGGTAAGTGAAGAACTCACCATACCATGGGGATTTGTAACCAACAAGGTGACATATCATTTCAGTTTTGGGGATATCATACGTGGGGATCCAAAGTTGTTCTACCAAGAACTTGTAGTGTGTCGAATTTTGTGGAAGATCCAGGAGAGATGCAATTGTATCCAATGCATCAACATCTTGATTCTGATCTCTTGGTACTTGCTCAAATGTGATAGTTGTAAATGATTCTTTGAAACTATCTACCATCCTTTTATATGGCATGAGTTTATCATCCTTAGTTTGATATTCATCAGTGACTTGTCAAATGACTAGCTGGGAATTTCCATATATCTGTAGCTCTTTTAGATGCCATTGTATAGCCAATCTGAACTCTGTGATCAAGGCCTCATATTCTACTATATTTTTGGTGCATGGGAAAGTAAGCCTGTATGACTTCGGGATGTTGTCACCTTGAGGTGTGATAAAAATAATACTTGCCCCTGAGCCATGTCTAGTGTATGAGCCATCAAAATATAGCTTCCAAGGTTGTGTAGTTGTGATCATGAAGATCTCTTCATTTGGAAAATTGAAAACAAGAGGATGGTTACCTGCGAGGGGTGCATCAGCTAACTGATCTGCAATAACCTGCCCCTTGATAGCCTTGTGATCCACGTACTCAATGTCAAATTAACTCAGGATCATAACCCATTTGGCCAAGCAACCTATCAATGCTTCCTTGTTGAGTAGGTACTTGAGTGGATCTATTTTAGCAATGCATTGTACCTTGTGTGTTAACATGTAGTGCCTCAGTTTGGTGGCTGCCAAGATAACTACTAGGCAAGCTCACTCAATAGTTGTGTAATTGAGTTCATAGCCTACCAATGTGTGAGAGATATAGTATACAACGCATTCTTTTCCTTCTGCATTGTGTTGTTCCAACAGTACTCCTAATGTTGTATTTGTAGCTGAAATATATAGCAATAGAGGTCTACTTGGATCTTGTGGGATCAACAATGGTGTATGCATTAGGTAGTCCTTAAGCATTTGGAATGCTTGCTGGCACTTTGTATCCCATTGAAAGTATATATTCTTGTGTGTAATAGATGTGTGAAGGGATGACACTTATCAGCCAATTGTGCAATGAATCTCTGAATTGATTGTAGTCACCCTTGTAATGTCCTTAACTGACTGATGTTCTTTTGAGGTGGCGTGTCCATGATTACTTTGATTTTTGTCGGATCTATTTCAATGCATTTTCTTGAGACAGTGTATCCTAAGAGCTTCCAGGAGGTTACTCCAAAGACACATTTCTTTGGATTGAGATGGACATGATATTGCTCTAATTTGTCAAAGATTTTACCCAGTATTGCCAGATGACCCTCTCTGGTTAATGATTTAGCTAGTAAATCATCAACATAATCTTCCATTATGGTGTGCATCATATCGTGAAATATGGTAGTCATAGCTCTCTGATATGTTTCCCCCATATTCTTCATACCAAATGACATCACATTCCAACAGTATGTTCCCCATGGGCATGTGAAAGCAATTTTATGTTGATCCTCCAGAGCAATCTTAATCTTGTTGTACCTTGAAAAGCCATCTATAAGAGAAAGCATTGCATGACCCATTGTTAGATTGATAATCATGTCGATGTTTGGTAAGGGGAAGTCATCTTTAGGGCATGCCTTGTTCAAATCTCTAAAGTCTGTACAGATATGGATGCCCCCATTAGGTTTACCAACATGTACAATATTGGAGATCCAATAAATCTCTGAAGTCTGTATAGATATAGATGCCCTCATTAGGTTTACCAACATGGACAATATTGGAGATCCAATCTACATAATCGATTGGTATGATGAAACCAACATCCAAGAGCTTTTTGAGTTCAGCCTTGACAAGAACGACAATCTGTGGGTGCATCATTTTTAGCATTTGTTTAACAGGTTTAGCTCCTTCTTCTACAGTTAGGTGATGCATGACCAAATCTGGATCTAAGCCAAGCATGTTTGCATAAGACCATGCGAAGTTGATTTGACGCTTCTAGAAGAATTCCACAAATTTTGGTTGTTCCTCTAGAGTTAATAGAGATGCCAAATGTATTTGGTGAGGAGTCTCAGGGGTCCCCACATTGAATTCTTTTGTTTCTTTGATTAGGATTGTCGATCTCTCCTGATTTGTACTAAAGGGGAGGATGTCAAACCTTTGATCCTCAAGCGCCTCAGAGAGGTTTTCACCTTTGGATACACTCTTTATTTTTACTTTTTCGGGATCAACAAGTGCCACTGTGTGGTTTTTACTAAAAGATCCATGTTTTATTGTGATATTTTTGTAGCCGAAAGGTTTGGCATTTGCCCCAAAGTATGATGCGTTGTTAAGTTCGATGACAAACCTAGCTTTATTATCCCCTCTTGCTATGTTATCCTATATTTCTAAAACATCTATGAGCACCTCATCCTTTTGGAAATCATCAAGACATGGGGGATTCGATGTTGGCATTTGGCATTATAATAGACAAGGAGAGATTGTTGGCATTTCAATAAGGATACTAAGAAGGTTGTTGATGATTATGGATAAAACTGATTAAGGATGTTTACTGTCTTAATATTATTATTTTGTCATTGATGTCAAGAAATAGATTTTGTAATTTAGTATGATGTTGCCATATCTTGAGAAGTATGATTTCATGAGTATAAAGAAGTTGGTAAAAGACACAGAAAGAATATGATGGATAAGGGGAGAAATAAGTTTTTCAATGGGCAACTATTATCGAGTTAGACAATGATGAGATGATGATGATTAGATTGTTTTGATATCCTACATATGTTATTGATTGAAAGGTTAATACTATACTATGTTACCGAGCAAAGAACCTAGTCGATAAACCCTAAGGAACCTAGTCGGTAAACACTAAGGTTATCACTATCAATTAATGAAGGAAGAATGTCTACCGAGTGAAGTTTAGTATTTACCGAGTTGCAACCGAGTAATAACAGAATGCATTAAATGATTACATGCATTATTTAATGAAGGAAGCTGATGAGCTGGCTATGATTAAATGATTGGTATGTCATGAATGAAGTTTGTTAAAAAAATCTATGGCAAAGGAAAATCAGCAGGAAGATCTACAACTCAGATTGAACTGCAATACCCTAGCACAAGTTCCAAGAAATATATGCAAGTTCCAAGGTGGGGTAAAATGTTTTCAGATCAAAGGATACATTGAACCTGGTCAAAGTTTGAAGATCTGATGGCTATGATTGATCATGGGAAATGTGATCAAGGAGATTAAGCGGTTGGTGAATTGTTTATAAATAGGGAACTATTGATAAACAATGTATGCGAGCAAGTGTATGCACAGGGATGCTACATAGTGATTACCGAGCACAGAAGCTTGAAGATCTGTTTTGAATAATAGAGTATAGAGCCCAGCAGATGGATAAGATTAGTTCTATGTCTATATTGTATTAAGCAAATAAGAATCTGCTTTAGCATTTTAGATGTGAAGTTGCAGATAGATTTTTATTACTGTTATTTTGTGAAGTGACAGAAAATCTCTTAACCGAGTGGACTTAACAGACTTATTTGTAAAACCCTCTAGCAAGGTGACATTCTGATTGAGTATTTGAAATCCTTTAACAAGGTCACTTCTAACAAGCTGAAGATCCTAACAGATCTGAGGGAAATCCCTTAACCAGGTCACATCTAGCAATGTGTTTGTAATCTTTAACAGGATTTGCTTTTAACCGAGCATACTCTAGAAGAGTATATTTCTTAGTGGGCCCAAAATCCCACAGTGGTTTTTCCCTATTTGGGTTTCCACATTAAATCTGGTGTTATGAGTGTTATGATGTTTATATGCTTTTGAGTTTGTATGTTTAGCAGTGTTGGTTATATTACTGAAATATATGTTACCGAGGTTGAATCTGATGTTTTTATGGAAGATTAAGTTTGTATGATTCAACCCCCCCCCCCCCCCCCCCCTCTCTTCTTATTAGCTTGGCATCTGAACTTATCTTTAAGTATCAGAACTATCAATTGGTACGAGAGATTTGGACTCCAGAAGAAAAAGTTTAAAGGTACTTGAGGAAAAGATCCAAAGATGTATAAGAGGGATACACCAAAGCTAAACAAGTCAAGTTTCTCTACATGGCAGAAAAGGATGAAGCTACACCTATCAAGAGTTGGAGAATATGTTTTATATTATCTAGAGAATGATTTCATCACACCGAGAACCTATCCATTGACAAGGGAAGAGATAAAGGTAAAGCAAGAAAATATCCAAGCAATGATTGAAATAACATCTGCATTGACCGATTCAGAGTCTAATGATCTAGAAGGTTGCAATGATGCAAAGGCTATGTGGGACAAGCTCATATCCGTGTATGGAGGAGATGAACATGTTCAAAGAACAAAAGTGGATAGTCTAAGAGGACAACTTGAATCTATGAGGATGAATGAAGGTGAGAACATAACCCAGAATAGTACAAGACTAAAGGAGATTGTCAATCAAATCAAAGGAGCAGGTGGAACTATTGAAGAAAAGGGTATAACAAGTAATTTGTTAAGAACCCTTCTACCGGCTTATGCAATCCGAGTCTCTGAAATCAATGAATTGAGGTCTGTACCTAATATGCTAGTTTCTTTAGATGCTACTATTGGTAAGCTACATGCATTTGAGTTAAGTAATTTTGATAACAATGGGTCATTGGTAAATAAAGTTGAATTTGCATTTAGTTCTTTTCATATTGGTGAATCTGATGATTACAATGATAGAATGAGTAAGTACACTAAAGGGGATCATAGTGGAGCAAGTGAAAGATTTCGCAAGAACATGGAGGAAGTACACAAACTGTATGAGGAAATCAGAAAGCAAGAATAGTTTGAAGCACTATTAGCCAGAAGGTTACCGAGAGGCAAAGGTAAGTATAAAGGAAAACTACCTTTGAATTGTTTCAATTGTGATAAGATAGAACATATGGCTTCTAACTATCCAGACAAAGATTCTACTAAAAAGAGAGATTACCGAGGTGATAGACAGAAAGATAATCATTACAGAGGACACTGAGACTTCAGAAGAAGAGATAGAAAGTCATGCTTAATAGCTGATGAGGAATCCAATGATGATAAATCAGATGAAACTAATACATAGGAAGTAGTTTATGTGGCTATCAAAGATGGATCAGATGAAGAAAGGTATGAAGAAAAAGCCCTAATATCTCACATAATTACTAATGATTCTTGGATCATAGATAGTGGATGCTCACATCACATGACAGGTGATAAACACAAGTTTGTTATGTTAGAAGACTATGATGGAGGCTATGTAAGATTTGGTAATGATGCACCATGTCCAGTAAAAGGTAAAGGATCCATAACACTTCTTGACAATGCAAGATGCAATGATGTTTATTGGGTTGAAGGTTTGAAATACAATTTGTTGAGTGTAGCACAGCTAAACAATACAAGATACCGAATAGAATTCCAGAAAGGAATTGTCAAAGTTCATGACAAGCATGGAAAGTTAGCTGCTACGGGGACACAAACAAAAGGTAACACATTTCACCTTGACTCAACTCGGAATAAATGTTTGTATGCAAAGATAGATGATACCTAGTTATGGCATAAAAGGTTTTGCCATGTAAATTTTGATAATCTGATCAAAATAAGCAAGAAGCACCGAGTAAGAGGTCTACCAAGTCTTGAAAAACTTGAGAATGCTATGTGCTGAGGATGCTAGATGGGTAAAATGACAAGATCAAGCTTTACAAGTAAGTCCTACACCTCCAAGGGAATTTTAGATCTTGTGCACACTGATCTTTGTGGTCCTATGAAAGTTCAAAGTTATTATGGTGATAAATATTTCATATTATTTGTGGATGATTACTCAAGGATGATGTCAGTTATGTTTTTAAAAGAAAAATTAGAAGCTTTTCAAATGTTTAAATGGTACAAGGCAAGAGTTGAAAATGAAATAGGAAGACAACTGAAATTTCTTAGATCAAATAGAGGAGGAGAGTTCACAGCTAATGAGTTCAACTTATTCTGCAATGATCATGGTATAAAAAGACAAGTCTCTGCACTGAGAACTCCACAACAAAATGGAATTGCTAAGAGAAGAAACAGATCTATTGTGGATTGTGCCAGAACCCTGATGATTAAAAATAAAGTGCCACAAACATTTTGGAGAGAAGCAATAAGCACAATAGTTTACACCCTGAACCGAGTACAACTGAAGAAAGGTACTTTGAAGACACCATATGAAATCTGGTATGACAAGAAACCTACTGTAAGTTATTTTAAAATCTTTGGAAGTAGATGCTATGTACACAAGGATGATAGAAATGGCAAGTTTGATCAGAAAAGTGAAGAAGGAACATTTCTTGGTTATTCTTCTAGAAATAAAGCATTTAAATGTCTGATCAAATCATCTAACAAAATAGTAGAAAGTGCAAATGTGAAAATTGATGAATTTGCAGAAAGAAATGATGAAGGAAATTCCAAGAAACCAGAAGATTATGATGAATTTGTCTATGTTCAACCGACAAGTACTACCGAGAAAACTACAGAAGGAAATGAAGAGAATATCTAGTTACTGAGTGATGAAGAAGATCATACAAAGCCTACCAAGCCTGTGTTAGCCAAATATGTTAGAAGACATCATGCGCCAAGTCAGATTATAGGAGATAAGGATGATCCAGTGATGACAAGGAACAAACTAAGATAGAACACATGTCTGATATCTTAATTTTAACTGAGAATAGTGAAAGAGGCATTTAACAGTGAAGATTAGATAAATGCTATGACAGAAGAGATTGATAAAATCAAGAAGAATGACACATGGACACTGGTCCCAAGACCAAAGGACAAAAATGTAATTGGTACAAAATGGATTTTCAGAAACAAGTTGAATGAAAAAGGAGAGGTCATTCGAAATAAAGCAAGACTAGTTTGCAAAGGTTATGCCCAAGAAGAAGGAATTGATTATGGTGAGACTTTTGCACATGTGGTTAGACTAGAAGGAGTAAGAACATTGTTGGCATATGCTGCTTACAAGAATTTCAAGGTATATCAGATGGATGTCAAATCTGCATTTCTAAATGGAGTATTAGAATAATAAGTTTTTATTGAACAACCTGAAGGATTTGCTGAAGACAATAATAAAGATCAGGTATGTAAATTGAACAAAGCTTTATATGGTTTCAAACAAGCACCTAGAGCATAGTATGAAAGATTGCACTCTTATTTAATCAAGATTGGTTTTATAAGAACAAGTGAAAACAACAATATTTACACGAAGAATGATGAAAATGGAATACTGATCTCAGCCATATTTGTTGATGATATTATATTTTGTGGGAATGACTCTCTGTGTAAGAACTTTGGAAATAAAATGAGCAAAGAATTTGAGATGTCATTAATCAGTGAGATAAAGTATTTTATAGGTTTACAGATACTACAAATGAAAGATGAGATTTTCATTACTCAATCCAAGTAAATAAAGGAAATCTTGAAGAAATTTGGAATGGAGGATTCAAAACTAGTAAGTACTCCTATGACTACCAATTGTAAATTGTCAAAGAATGATGAATCTACATCTGTTGATGAGACACTTTACCGATCCATGATTGGAAAGTTACAATATGTTGTTCACAGCAGGCCAGACATAGCACATGCAGTAGGTATAGTTGCAAGATTCTCTGCAGATCCTAAGGAAACACACATGACAACAATCAAGAGAATTTTCAGATACTTGAAAGGCACTAAGGATTATGGCTTAGTATATCAGAAAAGAAATGATTTTGATTTAAAAGTTTATACTAATGCTGATTGGGCAGGCAACATTGATGACAGGAAAAGCACAAGTGGAGGAGCTTTCTTTTTAGGAGAAAGACTAGTGAGTTGGCTTAGCAAGAAACAAGGATGTGTTTCACAGTCAATAGCAGAAGTTGAATACGTTGCTGTAGCATTGAATTGTACCAACATAGCATGGATCAAACAATTGTTGGAAGGTATAAATGAGAAAGTTACCGAGCTAGTAACTATATTCTGTGACAATACTAGTGCCATTAACATTTCAAAGAATCTTGTTATGCACTCTAAGACAAAGCACATCTCTATCAAATATCATTATCTTAGAGAAGAAAGTGGTGTTGGAATATGTTAGCACAAAGGAACAAATAGCATATATCTTCACCAAGCCATTGCCAAGGGACACTTTTGAGTATCTCAGAAGTAAGTTAGGGGTCCTACCCCTATCTTCTACTCACTGACCGAGTTCGGTGAAAGCATCAATTCAATGACTCTACAGAATATCTTTTAGGAGTTGATGCTGATTTACACACTTTAGGATGTTTTCTAAAGGTGTGCAGTAAACAATACAGTAATCAATACAGGGAATAGGAATTGAAGACAAAATGCTCTGATCGAGACTAAATTGACAAAATAACAGCAAGAAATCACTTCATACAGGAAGTAATTATGTTTTAGTTCTTTACTTTTTGGCACTGTTGTCAAAGGGGGAGAAGACTGGAGAAGACTAGAGAAAAGAAAAAAAGAAAGACTGAGAAAAGAGGAGAAGTCTAATGTATGGGGGAGATTTCTAATGATAGAAGGAGAGCATTTCAGCATTTCAGAATCTCACAGCAATCCAAATCAATTAGGTCAAATCAATTGGTTTTGCCATCAATGCCAAAGGGGGAGATTGTTGGCATTTGACATTATAACAAACAAGGAGAGATTGTTGGCATTTCAATAAGGATACTAAGAAGGTTGTTGATGATTATGGATAAAACTGATTAAGGATATTTACTGTCTTAATATTATTATTTTGTCATTGATGTCAAGAAATTGATTTTCTAATTCAGTATGATGTTGCCATATCTTGAGAAGTATGATTTGATGAGTATAAAGAAGTCGGTAAAAGACACAGAAAGAATATGATGGATAAGGGGAGAAATAAGTTATTCAATGGGCAACTATTACTGAGTTAGACAATGATGAGATCATGATGATTAGATTGTTTTGATATCCTACATATGTTATTGATTGAAAGGTTAATACTATACTATGTTACCGAGAAAAGAACCTAGTCGGTAAACCCCAAAGAACCTAGTCGATAAACCCTAAGGAACCTAGTCGGTAAACCCTAAGGTTATCACTACCAATTAATGAAGGAAGAATGTCTACCGAGTGAAGTTTAGTATTTACCAAGTTGCAACCGAGTAATAATAGAATGCATTAAATGATTACGTGCATTATTTAATGAAGGAAGCTGATGAGCTGGCTATGATTAAATTATTGGTATGCTGCGAATGAAGTTTGTTAAAAAAATCTATGGCAAAGGAAAATCGACAGGAAGATCTACAGCTCAGATTGAATTGCAATACCCTAGCACAAGTTCCAAGAAATATATGCAAGTTCCAAGGTGGGGTAAAATGTTTTCAGATCGAAGGATACATTGAACCTGGTCAAAGTTTGAAGATCTGATGGCTATGATTGATCATGGGAAATGTGATCAAGGAGATTAAGTGGTTGGCAAATTGTTTATAAATAGGGAACTATTGATAAACAATGTATGCAGGCAAGTGTATGCATAGGGATGCTACATAGTGAATACCGAGCACAGAAGCTTGAAGATCTATTTTGAATAACAGAGTATAGAGCCCAATAGATGGACAAGATTAGTTCTATGTCTATATTGTATTAAGAAAATAAGAATCTACTTTAGCATTTTAGATGTGAAGTTGCAGATAGATTTTTATTACTGTTATTTTGTGAAGTGACAGAGAATCTCTTAATTGAGTGGACTTAACAGTCTTATTTGTAAAACCCTCTAGCAAGGTGACATTCTGATTGAGTATTTGAAATCCTTTAACAAGGTCACTTCTAACAAGGTGAAGATCCTAACAGATCTGAGGGAAATCCCTTAACCAGGCCACATCTAGCAATGTGTTTGTAATCTTTAACAGGATTTGCTTTTAACCGAGCATACTCTAAAAGAGTATATTTCTTAGTGGGTCTGAAATCCCATAGTGGTTTTTCCCTATTTGGGTTTCCATGTTAAATCTGGTGTTATGAGTGTTATGATGTTTATATGCTTTTGAGTTTGTATGTTTAGTAGTTTTGGTTATATTACTGAAGTATATGTTACCAAGGTTGAATCTAATGTTTTTATGGAAGATTAAGTTTGTATGATTCACCCCCCCCTCTCATCTTATTAGCTTGGCATCTGAACTTATCTTTAAGTATTAGAACTATCATTTGGCTAGTTCTAGTCGACGAGTTTGGGATGGATGATAGGCATTATCTCATCGATTAAATTGAGTTCAAAGGAGGCATCAGTGAGGGTTAATATAAATGAGTGAAGTTCATCGATGGTACTCTCCTTGTCAGATTCTGGTGTAGGATTTGATTTAGGGCCTTTGGAAGTTACTTCTTGCTCAGGAACCCAAAAGGTTTTAATCCATGCCTCTCCATATATTGGGATATCTTTATGAGGTGGTGGAGGTGATGTGTCTTCCTCGTCTGAAGTATTTAGATTCACTGAATCCCATTCCCACTCATGCGAGTCTGTCTCTGAATCAATCTCTAACATCCGATTACTGTACCAGGCTGGGATATATTTTGAATTGAAGAGTGTATTGGTCACGGGTTTATGCACTTTTAGAGGTGGGATTGTTGGTGTTGATGATGGGTTTATCGGTGTTATTGATGTTGCTAACAGTGTTATTGGTGTTATTGATGTTGCTGCTGGGATTATCAGTGTTGTTGGTGCAGTTGGTGCTACTGATGCTACTAATGGGATTATCAGTTTTGTTGGTGCTGTAATTGGTGTTGTTGATGCTAAAAAGGATGCAAGAAACATAAGACAAGGTCATTAGTGTTGTTAGTGACAATAAAAAATGAAAGATAAATGAAACTATAATCCTAAACATGCATGCCAAGAGAGATATAAAACAAATTATGCAAAGCACACAAAAAAGAAGGAATGAGATAAAACCCTCCCAGATGCTCTCCAACATGCTCATAGTTGCTCCTTCATTGTTCCTCTCCTCTCCAAGTTCCACATGAGTGTAGCCCTTAGCTTTTTGCACTATTATGGATGTCTTATGGAGATTCAAGATTATGAAAATGAAGATAACTAATTATGCAAATATAAATAAGCTTATTATGAGAAAGCACCTAATTATCCTATGTTAATTTTTATCCAAAATAACAAAGTAAAAATGCTCCTAGAATGCTCTCTTAAAATTGGTATAAGTTTGATGCATAAAAGACTTCTGGATCTTTTTGAAGAAGGAATGGGCTCTATTTATAGGGAAAATGGAGAAATGGATGGTTGAGATTGAGTAATCTCAACAAGGGTTAGGATTGATGGGTTTATGATCCATGTGAGGGCTTTCAACCCAATCCCAGGATGACAAATGTCAAAATGAGATGGCTTGAGAGGAGAGGGAAGAAACATTAAATGCTTGAGATGACGTGAAGGTTACCTTGGGAGGTAAAGTTTAGGCTTGAGTTAGATGAATAAAGCCTTTATCCAATGAATAATGCCTTTATCCAATGGACAAACTCTTGTGCAAGAGTTAGTGGGGATAACCATGGTCAAAGCAATAAATGCTTGAAGAGACCCATGAGTTAAATGAGGGTTGAGTTAGAGGGAAAGTCTCTAACCATGTGGGTGAGTTGAGTTTAACCATTAATGGTCATGTAAAAGCCATAAATAGTTATGTAAGAACCATTAATGGTTTGGAAGACTTTAGGGGTTAACTTGTTGAAGATATAAAGCCTTTAAGGCTTTTCAAAGACTTTGAGGCTTTGAGAAGTGACTTCAAGTTGCTTAGGAATGTGACAATTATTAGGGGATGGGATTAGGCTAATTTAAAATGGATTAGAAGAATCTAGAATGGGTTAGAAGAGTCTAGAATGGGTTAGAAGAGCAAGTGATTTTGGTGGGTGAGAGAAAATAGGATTTTAATTAAAATAAAGTTCATTTATTTCAACTAAATAGGTGCAACTTGCATTTGTAGGAGAATGCAAGTGGGGGGGTAGTTTAGGGATTTAAATAAATATTTTTTTTATTTATTTAAATGAGGAAAGGGGTTAAATTAAAAAATGTGTTTTATTCATTTAATTGATTTAGAGTGCGGCTTAATGAATTAATTTAAATAAATTTAACAATTTATTTAGTTAATAGAAGAAGAGGTTGAGGATGAAATTAATTAAAAATTAATTTAATTAACTAATTATTGATGGTTAAATGATTAAATAAATAGTAAATATTCATTTAATTAAGTGGATAGATTTATGTGACTACAGTTTCTATTTGTGTACAAAATATGTGTTGATGGACTTAATGATGAGATTAGCAGGACAATTTTCCTGAGAGGAATTGATGATGAGTCTAGAGAAGCTTTGGATTTAATGGGAAGAGGGCGATATCAATAAGATTCCCTTAGAAGACATTATTAGTATATGCAGAAATTACTCTAGGACTAGAGTTGGAACTAGGGATTCTAAGAGGAATAGAGCTTTAGGTCCTAATGTATCCCAAGTAATGGAGAAAATAGAAAACTTGAAAACTGATATACTCCTTCGTCTTAATACTCAAGTGGATAAGTAAAACACTAAGCCCTTAGCCATTTGCTATTCAAAATGTAGGGGAAAACATCTTTTGAGGAAATGTCCATTTAGTCAAATCGATCTCTGTGAAATTTGTGAAAAGCATCATGCAACAAGCTCTTGTAATCTCTTACTAGAGATTAAGAATCATTTGAAGAAACCTCCTATTTTTGGAAGAAGAGCTCAACTATGTTGGACAACGATCTTAGAATTATGGGTTTAATACTTATTCATGACAATATGTCCCTAAAAGTAATTGGAATTCAAATCAATAACAAAATACTAATTAGTGGACCCCTCCTTATGCAATGCAACCACCTTCTACATATTGGCAACCTCTAGAGTGGACTAGTCCTCAATGGAACCAACCACAGTGGTACAGTGGTAGCCCAATCCACCATCGTGACAAGAAAACCAACCTCAATTTCAATCTTCAAAGAATCAAGGTCCAAAACAACCTTGGGGACAACCTCCACCCCTTATTACTGGACCAAATTCTTCTAATGAGCAAGTGAATCAACTACAAATACTAGCACAACCAATTCCAAACCCAAAGAATACTTGTCCTCAACAAACATTTAACACTAATTATAATCCTCCTGGTCTGAATGTAATAGAAATTGATTATATTCAACTAAGGAATAGTAATGTTCCTTCAAAATCTGATATTTTAGACAAGGTTGGAGAGAAGAATGAGGAGACTCAGGAAAAAGATCAAACAATTATGACAATTTGAAGAAAGCAACTGGAAAAGCACCTTATCTGGAATGTTTTAAAACAACTCAAGTAGCTCCTAATGCCTCCTGACCTGATCATATCAACATGGCAGATTCTCAACTCCTTCGTGAGCTAGAAAAAAATCAACACAAAAATATCTCTGTTACAAGCCATTAAGGACATATTGGAAATTAACCAACTGGTTAAGTCACTTTTTATAAAAACTCCTGGAAGAAAAAGGAAATTCCCTTCTGCAATCCAAGTAGGGACTAATCTCACCGATGTATTGTCAGGGAGATTGCTTCCTCAAAATATAGTGACCCTAGGAGTCCTATAATTACTTTGAGCATAGGAGGAGTTGAGATACCTAATGTGTCGATTGATTTAGGGGCAGCTATAAATGTTATCACACTTGACAATATTGAAATGTTAGGGATGATAGGTGTCCAACCTATAACAACTATGCTTTAGTTAGCATATCAGTCTATTGCCATTTACCTAGAGGTGTTATGGAAGATGTAATAGTTGCAATTGACACATGGGATTACCCAGTTGAGTTTTTGGTACTCAAAGCAAGGAAGAAGGATTCAGGATACCTGATTATACTTGGAAGACCTTGGCTAGAAACTATAGAAGCATAGATAGATTGTAGAGCTAGTTGTATGACCATCTCCAATCGTGAAAAATAGAAAGAACTCACACTTTACCCTCTAGATAAACCAACATTCCATTCTGACACTCAATTTTGGGTTGATGAGGGAATAGAGTCAAAAGGAGATGTAGTGGTTGAATTAGTCATGGTTACTTTGTTAGAACATGTTGAGGAATATGAAGAGAATGTGGAATATATGGAAAGGAACTAAATAAAAATATTGACAAGTTCGACCAAGTGAATGAAGAATGTTCCTTTCTTCAAGAAGTTAAAGAGGGGAGTTTCAAGAAGACTCCACATCATGATAATTTACATCCTTGTCCTCTTAATAAAATCATAGGAGACCCATCTAAAGGGAAGATTGAAACTAAAGAGATTACAATATTTAAAGATAAACCTCTTTTTATTAATTCATCTTTGCTTCCAAGACAAGAAGAGGAGTTAAAGCTCACTTTAGAGAAACATACATAAGCTTTTTCTTGGGAGTATAAAGATATGAGAGTAATACACCCTTATATGTATACACATCATATATACATTGAAGATGTTAAACCTGTGAGACAAGGACAAAGGAGAATCAACCTAGCTCTAAGCTCTAGACTTTGTTAAACAAGAAATAGAAAAATTGTTGCAATTAGGGTTCATTTATCCAGTTTCTGATAGTTAATGGGTTTCACCATTGGTTATTGTACCCAATAAAAATGGTAATGGTGTGTTTGTGTGGATTACAAAGAATTGAATACAACCACTAAGAAGGATTATTTCCCTTTATCATTTATTGATCAAGTGCTTGATAACCTAGCTGGCAGTAGTTATTTCTCTTTCCTTGATGGTGTTAGGGTTACAACCAGATACAAGTGGCTCCCAAGGACCAATAAAAAACAAAATTTACATGTCCTTGGGGAACTTATGCATATAGGGTTTTACCATTTGGACTCTATAATGCAACAACCACTTTTCAAAGAGTTGTATTGGCATTTTTTGTAGATTTAACTACTTCATGTGTTGAGGTGTATATAGATGATTTCATAGTCCATGGTAAAACATTTGAAGAAGCCCTAAAAAGCTTGAATAAAGTGTTGTAGAGATGTAAGGATCATAAGTTGTCATTGAATCATGAAAAATATTCCCTTATGATGGCAGAAGGAATTCTCTTGGGACATCATATTTCTAAAGAAGGAATAAAAGTTGATCCAAAGAAGGTAGAAATTATTCAACACATTGAAATTCCAAAGACTCAAATGAATGTCTGAAGTTTTTTGGGGCATGCAGGGTATTATAAAAGATTCATTGAAGGATTTAATAGAATTGTTGAACCATTGTTTACATTGCTTAAAAATGATGTAGAGTTCTTATGGACAAATGATTGCCATAAATATTTTGAATCTATTAAGCATGCCTTAACTACTTATCCTATCATTAAAGGACCTATTTGGGGAGAACCATTTCATATACATGAAAATGCCTCCAACTCAGCCATTGGACCAGTTTTGGGGCAAAAAGATGAAAATGGAGCAATGCATGCCATTTATTATGCTTGCAAGAATTTGAGCCCCATAGAAAGGAACTATACAATAACTATGAAATAATGTTTTGCTATGGTTTATGCATTTAATAAGTTTAGACATTATATTACTAGTTATAAAGCATTTGTCCATGCTGATCATGTAGCCATTCAACATTTAATGAATAAATCTATTGTAGGTGGCCGAATTATAAGATGGTTGTTACTTCTACAAGAATTTGACATCACTATTGTGGATAAACCTAGTAAGGATAATGTTGTTGTTGACTTTATTTCAAGAATGACTTTGCAGGGTAATAATGAACCAGTGGATGACACATTCCTAGATGAACATTTGTTTGTCATTTCAATTCAGTTAGACCATGATTTGTTGATATTGCAAATTACCTTTTAACAGGGAACTACCCCATGTTGGTCATTGTTGCTATTAGGATATGTTGTTGTCATTGATGTCAACATATACATGTGATTCATTGCTCCGGTGGTTGCAGATTGGTTTATTAGGATCATGGTTCAGTGTATGGTGTGTTTCTAGTATCATTATATCTTTTTGTATTGGTTTTAGTGATCTGGGAACTTAATTGATCATATCATATGATCCGGTTTACAGTTTGGTTCTTCTGATCAATGCTTTACAGAGTTCGGTATTTCCTCTAGTATATTTCGGTGTGATTAGATCTTGAGTTGAGGTTTTGGGAGATTGTTTGGGATGTTCATGTGTATCTCTATTTTAGATGGATCATGACTTGGTGCTTCACAAGTTATCTTTTCTCGTGATAGTTGTTGTTGTTTGAGTGTTCTTGAGTTTTAGATGTTGATCGATGAAGATTTCTTAAGTGTTGTCGGTACAACTGTTACATATGATTCTAACATTCTTGTTGGTGTTTCCTAACTATGTCTTATTTGTTTTGATGGTCGACATTGATCCTTGTGTGCATTCTTGATAATTTTGCTGAACCGATGATACTCTTCATGTTATGTGATATTCTTGGTGGTGTATCATGTTGTGGTTGATCTTGGCATGATTTCCAGTGGTGTTTTGTGTTTAGGCATTTGGTTTAGGTCCATGCTATGTCATGTATATCATTATATTGGTCTAGTGGTCAATCTGTGTATCATGTGATGTAATTTTGTAATTGGGAATTGATGGTTTGGCCAACCTTGTTGTCAAGGTTGATGATCCATATATATAGATGGTAAAGTCATGTAAATTATATATGAATAAAGTGTCTACATTATTAAAGAATGGTAAAGGTGCAAATAAGAGAATACATCCTTCGAAATTATGTTTGAGAAGAGATTGGAGTGGTGTAGAGAAGACAAATGTGGTTAATCAAAATTTTCATCAGGCATTCGTAGATGCTATTCTTTTAGTTCATTTGATTCCAGATTGTTGTCTGAATATTTTGTAAGTCAGTGAAACTTCCCTGAGGGTTGTAGCCTTCTGGGTTATTGTATTTTGAACAGTGAGCTCTAGGTAGTGAGCCTGAATGCATGTGCATTCCCCATTGTAATTATCTTCACATACTACTATAGAGTATCATCTAATTGTGGGTAGGTTCCCACCGTGGTTTTTCCCTTAACCAAGTTTTCCATGTCAAAATCTTGGTGTTGTGTGTTGTGCTATCAATTTGCTTATCCTTGTTGTTGTTGCAGTTGATTAGATTTTTATTTGAGGTTAATTTTGTTAATTAGGTGAAAACTGATTCACCTCCCCCCCCTCTTAGTTTTCCTTCATTATTGTTGCCAACAATTGGATTCAGAGCTAGATCCTCTGGAAGAAGCTTGACCACTTGAGGTGATCTAGGATCGAAATTGGAGGTGTTATTTTTAAGAAGAAAATATCAAGATTCAATGGAAGTAATTATGCCATATGGAAAAACCGGATGGAAGTGCACTTGAGATGTCTTGGAGAAGATTACTAGAAGATTACAAAAGATGCCTATTTTGTTCCTCAGAATGGGCTGGTTTTTACTGCTGAGATCAAGGATGTTGAAAATAACATTAGAGCTAAGGAAGCATTGTTGAGTGCCTTGAGTGATTCAAAAATGACTAATGTAATGGGACTTCATACTACACATGAGATCTGGGAGAAACTTGATACCTTGTATGAGGGAAATAAACAAGTCAAAGTTGCTAAGTTGTAGAGTTTGAAAGGGAAGTATGAGATGCTGAAAATGGGAGAAGATGAGAACATAAACTCCTTCATGGCTAAGGTGAATGAACTTGTCCTATGTATTAGATGTGTCAGTGGAACCCTTGAAGAAGATGAAATTTTTGCTAAGGTATTGAGATCATTGCCTCCTTCTTACAAACATATGGTAGATACTATTGATGAGATCTAGAGTGTGACTACTGTGAGAAGAGATATGTTGGTTGGAAAGATTGTTGCATTTGAACTGAGCGAGTTTGGTCAATCACACGGAAAGTCTGAGACAACATTTAGAGCATCTATATTTGTAAAGTAGAAGTATGATCCTAAAGAGTGCAAAATATCTAGATATGAAAGAGAGAGAAGATAAATCAAAGAGCAAGAAAGAGAATTGGATGAGCTTGAAGCATTGATTGCCTAGAGATTGCCTAAAGGAGCTGATAAATATGATGGAAAATTGCCTCTGAAACTTTTCTCTTGCAATAAGATAGGACATTTTGCTTCTAGGTGCCCAGAGAGAATGTCTAAATATGATAGACATGATAAATTTGATAAGCATGATAGAAATGATAGATACAAGAAGCATGAGAAGCATGATAAGCCTTACAAATCTAATCGGAAGTATAAACATCAGAAGAACTGTTATTATGTTGCTTGTGAAGGTGTTACATTTGAAGAATCAGAAGGAGATGAGATTGTGTTTATTGCTATTAAAGAACATGGACCGGTACTTGTTGATTCCACAAGCTGCACTATTGAGGGTAAAGGTTTAGCTGCTAAAGTTGAAGAGAAAGATGAATGGGTGATTGATAGTGGTTGTTCACATCATATGACTGGTGATAAAATAAAATTTGTGAATATGGAGAGGTATGATGGTGGAATAGTAAGATTTGGAGATGACAAAGCCTATGTGATCTGTGGTAGAGATTCTATTTCCTTTGATGGTAAGCATAACACTGATGATGTCTTGTATGTTGAAGGTTTGAAGCATAATCTTTTAAGTGTTGGTCATATGGTTGACAAAAATTATGATTTCCAATTCAAGAATAAAAAATGAAAGATCCTAAATGCCTTCAGTATAGAGATTGCATCAGG
This sequence comes from Cryptomeria japonica, assembly GCF_030272615.1. Taxonomy (NCBI): domain Eukaryota; kingdom Viridiplantae; phylum Streptophyta; class Pinopsida; order Cupressales; family Cupressaceae; genus Cryptomeria; species Cryptomeria japonica. Next base: position 846,253,185 of record NC_081411.1, on the reverse strand, counting down.
AACTAAGATTGAAGGTAATATCTTTCATTTGAATGTCGATGAGAAATTTGCTTGATTTCTTAGATTGATGAAAGTTGGTTGTGGCATAGAAGAATGTGCCATGATAATTTTGATTCAATGATTAAGATCAGTTCTACTCAAGTTGTTAGAGATTTGCCTAAAATTGTTAAACCTACTAATCCGATATGTAAGGAATGTCAAATGGGAAAGAAAACAAGAATTTCTTTTAAGAGTAAGCAATATACATCTGATGGATTGCTAGATCTTGTGCATACTAACCTATGTGGACCTACAAGTATAAGAAGTGTGCAGGGTGACAGATATTTCATGTTACTGATTGATGATTATTCTAGAATGATGTGGGTTACCTTTTTGAGGGAAAAATCAGAAGCATTGGACAAATTCAAGATATTCAAAGCAAAAGTTGAGACTGAGACTGGATTGAAGCTGAAATGTTTGAGATATGATAGAGGAGGAGAATTGTGTTTCGGTGAATTTGACTCATTCTATGAGAAGCATGGGATTAGAAGACAATTATCTACTTCTAAAACCTCACAATAGAATGGAGTTGTTGAAAGGAAGAACAAAACCATCTTGGATGTTGCAAGGACTATGTTGATTGAAGGTAATGTTCTGAAGATCTATTAGAGAGAAGATGTTATCACCATTGTTTACACATTCAACTGAGTACATATAAAAGGTGATTCTAGTAAGACTCCTTATGAGCTATGGTTTGGTCATGTCCCCACTATGAGATATTTCAGAATTTTTGGAAGCAAGTGTTATATCAAGAGAGATAATAATATAGGAAAGTTTGATGGAAGAAGTGATGAAGGAATTTTCTTGGGATACTCAACAAAGAGAAAATCCTACCAATGCTACAATAAGAGACTGAGAAAGATAGTGGAAACTACAAATGTGAAGGTTGATGAGAACCGTGGAAAAGAAATAAGAGAATACAGATATAATGATGATCAGAATGTTGTTTTAACACAAATTCAGACAAAAGAATTGAAGTAGAATGATCCGATAGAAACTATAAATCCAGCTATTGCTGCTGCCAATGAAGAGGTGCAGGAACCTAAAAATTAGAACAATCAGAAGATTTTGAGGTATGTAAGATTGAATCATTCTGAAAATCAGATCATTGGTGATAAAAACAAAGGTGTAATGACTAGAAGAAGGATAGTTGCTGAAGAGGTATGCTTGATTTCTAAAATTGAACCTAAAGATGTTGTTGGGGCTTGTAAAGATGAAAATTGGATGAAGGTTATGGAAGAAGAATTTAATCAGATTGAAAAGAATAACACATGGGAACTTGTGCCTAGACCTAAAGACAAGAATGTGATTGGTACTAAATGGGTATTCAAGAACAAACTCAATGAAGCCGATGAAGTTGTTAGAAATAAAGAAAGACTGATATGCAAATGATATTCACAAAAGGAAGGGATTGATTATGAGGAGACTTTTCCTCCGGTAGCTAGACTTGAAATTGTTAGATTATTGCTTGCATATGCTGCTTACAAGGATTTCAAAGTGTATCAAATGGATGTCAAATCATCCTTTTTGAATGGTGATCTTGAGGAAGAAGTCTACATTGAGCAAATTGATGGATTTTCATTATCAGATGATGGAGACATGGTATGCAAACTAAAGAAATCTCTTTATGGATTGAAACAAGCCCCTAGAGCTTGGTATGCTAGATTAGATAAGTATTTGCTGAAATTAGGATTTAATAAAGGTACTACTGACAATAATCTATATTTCAAGACTGAGAATGACAACATTTTGGTTGTTGAAGTTTTTGTTGATGACATTATCTTTGGAGGAGATGATGAATTGAGTATGAAGTTTGTTGGTGATATGCAAAAAGGATTTGAAATGTCTATGATAGGAGAGATGAATTTTTTCTTAGGTTTACAGATTACACAGACTAGAAAAGGTATTTTTATGTCTCAAGCTAAATATGTGAAGGAATTGTTGAAGAAGTTTGGCTTAGAAGATTCTAAACTGGTTGGAACTCCTATGGTGATTGGTTGCAAATTGTCTAAGGATGATAAATCTTTGAAAGTTGATTAGACCTTGTACAGATCTATGGTTGGTGGATAATTGACTCAGACTAGACCTGACATTATGCATGATGTGTGCATGGCTGCCAGATATCAAGATGATCCAAAAGAGAGTCATGTCACTAATGTGAAGAGGATATCTAGATACTTGAAAGGGACTATGGATTGTGGATTGTGGTATCCAAGGAATGATGATTTCATGTTATGTGTTTACACTAATGATGATTGGGCTGGTGATGTTGATGATCATAAGAGTACCTTTGGTGGTGCATTATTTTTGGGTAGAAAATTGGTTTCATGGGCAAGTAAGAAACGAGATTCAATTTCCCTATCTATTGTTGAAGTTGAATACATTGTTGTTGCTAGTAACTGCACTCAGGTAGTTTGGATGGAACGAATGTTGAAGTATATCAGAGTTATCTATGATGAACCTCGTGTCATATATTGTGATAATTCTAGTGCTATTAATATGTCAAAGAACCCATTGCAACATTCAAATACTAAACATGTATCAATAAAGTATCATTTCTTGAGAGAAAAAGTAAGTGAAGAGGAAGTGAAGTTAGAGTATATATCTACAAAGGAACAAATTGTTGATATTTTCACCAAGCCTTTGCCTACAGATACATTTGTCTATTTGAGAGATAAGTTAGGGGTATCCACCCCTCCTGATGGGAACTAGATGTATTGAGTTGCGTTAATCCGGTGGACTTCACAGTCTATTCTTTTTGTCCTGATTGATGAGTTTATGTTGCTCCTCTAATGGAGTAGTCTATTTGTGGTTCAATTAAGCTGGTTGCAATCATGATTTGTTTATCTAAGAGGGAGAGTTTGGTTTTTTGTCTTTAGAATCTTTGTCATTGATGTCAAAAGGAGGGAGAAAGCATGTGAAAATTTGTCTTATCTGTTGTTGGTGAGCCTAATCTTAGGGGGAGTTTGTTAGAGATCTCTTCTTTCTTTGCATTGATTATTTTTCAAATCCATATATTTCCATCAATGCAAAAGGGGGAGAATGTTGGTCATTGTTGTTGTTAGGATATGTTGTTGTCATTGATGTCAACATATTCCTGTGATTCATTGCTTTGGTGGTTGCAGATTGGTTTGTTGGGATCATGGTTTGGTGTATGGAGTATTTCTAGCATCAAATGTTATATCTTTTTGTATTGGTTTCAGTGATTCGAGAACTTAATTGATCATATCATATGACCTAGTTTATAGTTTGGTTCTTCTGATCAGTTCTTTGTAGAGTTTGGTATTTCCTTTGGTGTGATCGGATTGATGGTATGATGAAAGAATAAGGATCCGGTTAACTATTGAGAGGGGGGGTGGATCAGTAGATAGAAAACTGATATAAACTTTCACCAATCTCAAAATCAACCTCTCAAAGAAAACTCAGAATTGACTAGTTTCAACACTAAACTTCAAATGCAATATTACTGACAAGTTAAACCAGTTGACTATTATAATAGATTAACAATAAAACATCTCTGAAAATCACAAAACCTTTTAAACCAAAACATCCAAATACTTTACTGACATAAGTAAAACATATTTTAGATTTTTATCGGTTAACATAACATATCAAAGTGGATTTAGCAGTTAAACAATTCAACCATATTAAGCATAACCACAAAAACATTCACCACTTGACACAATATTTTTGACGTGGAAACCCAAATGGGAAAAACCATGGTGGGAATGAATACCCACAAGTATTCTGAACTCTTCTAAAGTTCGCCCTATTAGGAGCCTAGCCTGTTAAAGCTTTACAATAAGTCATGTTAAGAACTTGTTAGGGATGAACTGATTAAGGGATTGACTATAATGCCCTATTAGAAGCGATACCCTATAAGGAGTAACCTCGATAGAGGATTTAAAATCCAAGCTAATGGACCACGTGGTTAGAGGATTTGAATAACACTAAGCTTGTTAGAGCTTATTGTTGGCATTCTACACTCTAATGATAATAGTTGATGTTGTCATTGATGGCAACCGACTGGCAACCAACCAGTAGGCACTGGCACCGACAGACACTTTCACCGAGATCTAGATTACATCAAAAATGAAGTATACCGACACTCAAGCCGACATGGGATAAAGTTTTGCTTGTACGAATTGGATTGTAAATATAATTAATTATTTGTAAGTTGTCTTGGTGTATTGCAATAGACTCATATATATGAGATCTCATAGGGCATTTTGTATGATAGAAGATTATTGTATGAAGTGATATAGTAGACAACGAAAGGTTTTGGTTAAGGTATCTGATTGAGCTTAAACCGGTACTGAACTAGGCATTTGAGATGCTATTTTGAGCAATACATTGTATTGGATTTAATTATCCATTTTGTAGTCAATAAGACTCTTTTGAGAAATGCGCTCCAAGCAATTGGCCTTCCTGCATTTGCAGGCCCCTATTGTAAGTAGTATTTATTCGTATTGTCTAGTGAGTAAATATTGTGGGCCACAAATCCCACCGAGGTTTTTCCCACACTGGGTTTCCTCGTTAAAATATCTTATGTTATGGTGTGCATTTATCCTGTCTCTATTATTTCTCTTTGCTGCACTATTTCTTGCTTACCGGTACATTAATTTGGGTTGCAAAGTTATAAATAAGTTTAAATATTCCACTAACTAGTTAGACACTGATTCACCCCCCCCCCCCCGCTCTCAGTGTCTTTGGGACTATCATTGAATCTAACAATTGGTATTAGAGCTTGGTCCTCTATTTGCAAAAGCCTAACATGTTGAGGAAGATTCTGAAATCAGTACCAATGGAGAATTTGAGAAAATAGTTGGAAGGAGCTCTTGAAGATTTTAATGCAGAAAAATTGAAGAATATCAAACTTGAAGATGATCTAAGGACTCCTAAGGAATTCATTAAAGGACTTCAAGAAAACCTAGTTATAGCACAAAATAAGAGAAAAGAACTTCATGAGCAAATGCAGAACTATGATGATGAAAAGGAAACTCTTAGTAATATTGTAGACAAGCTGAGACAAGAAAACACTAATATGAGGAATGAAATGCAAGATATGACTATGAGACTATGTAAGGATATTGAAGATAGTAAGAAAAATGAAGAAGACTTGACTAGGAGACTTAATGATGGAGAAAATGAAAATTTGAGACTTAATCATGAAAATGATATGCTAAAGACAGATTTGATTCACATGCAACATGATAAGGAGGAGCTTACAAGGCAAGTTGGAATTCTTGAAAATGAGTTGATCACTACAAATGAACACAAAGATAAGTTCAAGAAATGTTCAGAAAGACTTGATGACATGTTGAAAAGACAAAAACCTGATAGAGATATAGTTGGACTTGGATTTGAACATGGAGAAAGTTCTGGGACTACAAACAATCAAGATCACAGTAAACTGGTAACACAACCTAATGCTTATAAATTTATTGGGAAATGTTTTAAATGCAACAAAGTTGGTCATAATTCAAAAAATTGCAGAATGAATGTGAAAAGCTATGTTTGTGATAGATTTGGGTATTTATCGAATCAATGTAGAACACAAACCTATCAAGGGTATGGAAAAGATATTCAGAGGAATAATGTAACTTGTTATGCATGTAACAAGATTGGGCATATTGCAAAATTTTGCAGAAGCAAGTCTATATCGGCAAAGGATCTAGTGTGAAGGGAAAAGAAAAGGTAAATGAAATAAAGAAAGAAATTTCAAAACAATGAATTAAGAAGGGAGATCAAAAAGTTGATGAATCTTTCTCTGCATCGGTTGAACAGAGTAACCCTCCATCGATAGGAGATTCTTCATTTAACTAAGGAATAATCCTTAGGGGGTATTGCAGTAAATTGAAAATCATGCATTCTACCCTCAGTTGATGGTAAGAAGACACATTTCTTCTTTACCGGTAGATATGTTAAGTTCTCACTTAACCGATGAGCATTTAATGTGGTTTTCTAAGAACTTTTTGGTTATATAACACCAGAAAATCCTCATTTCGACTCACCAAGCATTCAAGCATTTAGAGAGTGCAAAATTGAGCAAGGGAAATCTAAAGGCAAAGCAGCGAAGTGATTTTTTAGGCATCTAAGGATTTCAAACTAAGAGGTATTTATCTTACGAAATGGCATCTTCATCTTCTGCACCTGAGTTTTTGCAAACCCTACTGTGGTAGAAAACATTAAGCACCCTAGGCTCATGTATAAAATCATCCCTGAAATTGCCAAGCAAGATGATTCTATTGGAGCTTTATAAAAAATTTCAAAGGGAGTTGCTTTTGCTAAAGACCCTAGAATGTACATTCATTGCAACATAGAAAATCTAGGAACCGATGATTTGGAGAATATGTATAGTGGCATCATTACTAATGAACAAGGTTTAATTAAACCAGAGCATAAGATAGTTGAAGACTTAGGATTCATTGAGATACTAAACATATTTGAATTTCCTAATGAGGTAGTCTATCTAGTTCTGAGTAGAGTTCATGGAGAGTTCATGTGGCTTGACTCAGTTTTTAAAATCTCTAAGGAAGCAATCAAGGCAGTTACTAGTTTACCCTCAACCGATAGCAGGCCCGACAAAAATAAGAAAATACCTAACAAGGGAGTTATGGAGTTAACCGAAGCTACATTTGACAACAGATTTCTTAGGGTTAATGACAATACCGATGCTAATGTGAGATATGTGAGTATGGTACTTGGATACAGAGTAACTCATACAAACAGATTGAATTCAGTTTCCAGCCTATGTATTCATAATGCATATGAGATGGTAAAGAACAATGCTAAGATTGATATTTGTGAATGGCTTAAAGATGAATTAATAGACAACTTGAAAAAGATTAAGGGTGACAAGAAAGGGACATTTCATTTTGGAAACCTACTTGTGTGTCTGATGCTTTACTTCACCAAAGAGATACCCAACATTGGTCATAAGGACTTTGGATATGACATCCTGGTAGGAAAACAAATCAAGGAAGCTATCATTGATATGAACTCTAAAAGTGATTACATTATAATGGTTTACTTAAAAAACTTTCAGACTAAGATGAGAGCTAGAGAAAGGTTACCCCAGAGCATAGTAGACAAGTATGACAAGCAAATCCTATTTGTAATCAAACATGATGAGACATGGAGGGAAGAAGTTAGCCCTAGAACTATTTGGGTTACTGAAATGGGTTATGAAGTTGATTTACCCATCCTTGAAACATATGCTAAAACACTACTTGAAGCACCTAGAGAACCATCTGAAGAAATTTTTAGTAATGATGAGACCATTGAGAGTGTTGTCTCAATGCAGAAGCAGGGAAAATTTTATTAGAGATACATCCAAGATGGGAAAATAAATTAAGAAAAATTTAATGAACATAATTGGTATATCTACCAGTGAACTGGAAGGACTAAAATTGGAAGCACATGTTTCACCGGTTGTTACTTCTTCAGATACAAACAATGGGAGAGAAATAGAGTTCAAAAGAGTTGAAAGAAAGAAGAGGAAACCCTCAACGGTACCCTCTCCTTCTCCCAAAAGGACTAGAAATTTGAGGAAGAAGCAATAGATAGTTAGGGAACCTAAAAAGAAGCTTACACCAAAGAAGAAATAGACTAAGACACCAAAGGAACTGGTAAATGAGATAACACGGGATGGAAATCTTTGCAATGTGAATAAATACTATCATTATTACAAAGATTCAGACAAGGAAACAATAGAGGCTAGTATAATTTTGCATTTAGATATCTATAAGAAGGTTTTGATTGAAGTTGTAGAGGATATACCGAATGACTTATATTTAAGGTTAGAAGCAAAAAGACTATCAGTGATGGAACTTGATAAGAAGTTGAAAGTTGAAGAATTGTTGGTAGTACATCATGTAAATTCAAAGGAGGAAATTGATGAATTAATTTCTGAAGCCAACTAGTCAGTATTTATCAATGGACACTGGTAGGTTAACCTAATGGTTGGTATAGTTAAGGAGATTGCTGATGAGATTGCGGACAAATGGGATATCTTTTTTGTTGAAAAGGAAAAGAAAGAGGAAAAGGAAAGACATAAAATAGATAAACATTTTTCTAAGGTGTACCAAAAGGACAAAGGGAAAAGAAATATTGGTGGTGTACCTTCTATAAAGGTAATAGTTAACATCCCTCCACCAGCTCAGGACACCCCTCCATTAACTTCAGCATCACCGGTACATACAAAAAATCAACTGGATAAGGAAACTGATGAAGTAACTCATGATGATACTAACCCAGAGTCTGAAATACTTTTCACCATGAATGTGGATACACAGGATATAAACATTGTTGTGGATAAAGAGACTGTAGAGGTTAAGGCAGATGATGTTAAGGATAGTTTGATCTTTAAGTTACCAACACACACTATTGACTCTCAGAAGACTAAGATACCAACAATTGAAGAGGTACTTGTACAGACTAAGAAACCATCAAAAGTAGAGGTACAAACATAGACAGAGAAACCAAAAGAGAATGTAAGTAAAGAGGAAGCAACTAATGGAAATAAGGAGGAAATAGTGAAGGTAATTGGGCAAGTTGAGAGGAAATCCATAGTAGAACCAAGCACATCAACAAGAGAATTCAAACCCACTAACATAACAGATGTTCTATTGGATTCTATTAAGAGGATAATAGATTGCAATGCCTTAGCATTTAAGGCAATTGATAACACATTATCTATCTTGAAGATGACTGCACCTACCTGTAAGATAGATCACATTAATAATTCTTTAGGTAAATTGGACACATTGTCTAAATTCATTGCTGAAAATTTCATAACTATAGATAAGGTGAATGAGGATACTATAAAGGAAAGAGTAGATAAAGAGAAAGGAGAATTCTTTGATAAAACCATCAAAAATTGTAATGAGCATATGGATTCATTATTACTGATACTCAACTCAACAATTTTGGAGTATAAGGAGTTGTATAGAGAAGCATGTAAACCTCAGTATTTGATAGAGGGCATTGATAAGGAGATTAAAAGGACACAAAAAGAGATTGATGACATTGTAGATAATATGATAGGTTCCTCGGGACTTATCTCAGTTTTTGAGTTGGAAATGGTAGTTTTTGAGGAGAAGTTAGAGAAGCTTGAGAAAGAGAAAGAAAGGATAAGGTTAAAAGCCTGAGAACTCAAAAGTAAACTTGGTCCAAGATTGGACAGTCTTATTACTCAATGGGTTGAGCTATCTAAGGAAATAGTTCAAGGAGAACGGTCACCGGAGCAACAAATGCATTATCTAACCAACATGATCCAGCAAACTGAGACCATTCTCTCTGACACCAACAAATTCATGCAGAGCCTAAATGTAATTTTGGCGGACATCTTTCAGATTGTAACCAACCGGTTATATGCGATGAGGTAGCATTTTTGTATTCTTTGATTCTTTTTGACATCCTTTGTCATTGATGTCAAAGGGGGAGTATTATGGAGAAAAATAAGGAGTAGTATGGAGAAAATAAATGAGATCACTTGCTCAGGGGGAGCACACTTCTTCTTTTTGGATTTCATTGTTTTTGGATAGCAGTTTTGGATTTTTCTCATGAGTGTTGCCATCAATGCCAAAGGGCGAGATTGTTGGAATTCTAAACTCTAATGATAATAGTTGATGTTGGAATTGATGGCAACCAACTGACAACCAACTAGCAGGCACCGACATTGACAGGCACTTTCACCGACATCTAGATTACACCGAAAATGAAGTATACCGACACTCAGGCCGACATGGGATAAAGTTTTTCTTATATGAATTGTATTGTAAATATAATTTATTATTTATAAGCCGACTTGGTGTATTGTAATAGACTCATATATATGAGATCTCATAGGTCATTTTGTATGGTAGAAGATTATTGTATGAAGTGATATAGTAGACAACGAAAGGTTTTGGTTAAGGTATCAAATTGAGCTTAAACTAGTACTGAACCAGGCATTTGAGATGCTATTTTGAGCAGTACATTGTATTGGATTTAATTATCCATTTTGTAGTCAGTAAGACTCTTTTGAGCAGTGTGCTCTAGGCAGTTGGCCTTCCTACATTTGCAGGCCCCTATTGTAAGTAGTATTTATTCATATTGGCCAGTGAGTAAATATTGCGGGTCACAAATCCCACCAAGGTTTTTCCCACACCGGGTTTCCTTGTTAAAATATCTTTTTTTATGGTGTGCATTTATGCTATCTTTATTATTTCTATTTATTGCACTATTTCTTGCTTATTGGTACATTGATTTGGGTTGCAAAGTTATAAATAAGTTTAAATATTCCACTAACTAGCTAGACACTGATTCACCACCCCCCCCCCCCTCTCAGTGTCTTTGGGACTGTCATTGAATCTAACACTTACCCGGTTAGGGGATTTGACTGCTGTAATTGTTAGAAAACAATAGGGGTTTGCTGATTTGTTTGAATAGCACTGCACTTGCTTGTTCAAATCCTTTTCATGCTCTTATATGCCTTTGCACATACTGTAGATACATCATCTGGTTCGACAACCACACTCTCTTACTCTCAACTACAAATTGCCAACTCTACAACAAAATAACTCATCAACCTTATAAATAAAACAATAGGTCAATAACACATCACAAACCTAATTCTCTTAGAGAGATTACAAACAAATCAGTTCAAGTATGACCATTGGATTACATAAAAATCACTACACATCATTCAAGACAACCTCGACCACTCCTTGATCACTACTTCTTCGAACTCTATAACTCATCACATGGTTTCCATTACATACAATGAACTTGCTCATTCCCAAGATAAAAACCGTTAACTCAATGCGCCAAAAACCATTTGAAACGCTTCTCATACAACATGCATATGTGTCATAATCATTATTGCTCATCATTAGATCATATACCAATGCAACCGATTCACCAAACTCCATTGGTTAGGGTTTATCATATCAACAATTAGGGTTTACCAGTTCATATCTCCATTTCATAGCAATACCGGTTTCCTCCATAAATTCACCTACAGGTTGCAGTTGCCTTCACTAGCTCTTTCTATCGGTTACAAAACAATATTATAACAACATCATTACTAGTTATAATTGACATCAATGACAACATAACATTTCATCAATGCAATATTCATGCAAATGCCAAAAATTTCCCCCTTTGGCATTGATGGCAATACAAGTATCAGTACCCTTGATTTCTATGATTGTGAATAGGGATCTTGTTTTACATTTTACCATGTATTCTCCTTGTCTTCAGCTGGTAATTGGCTATAGATCAATCATACAGTTCTTCTCATATAGTTCTTCTCCCCCTTTGACAACAATGCCAAAGTGAAAGTAAAACATGCAATGTCAAACTTCACTGTTAAGCATCATCAACTTGCAACTTGATGCTCCCCTCATGGAATAACTCCACTCTATACCAATCCTACTATAAAATTCTGCAAGTAGCTTCGAGACTGATGTACTCTACATCATGCTCAATTGACCTCATGTAGGGGTACAACCCCTAGCTAACATCTAAGATACTTAAAAGTAGTCTTAGGAAGAGGTTTAGTAAATATATCTGCAAGATGCTCCGTGGTAGAAACATGCTCCAATATCACATCTTTACTCTACACTTTTTCTCTCAATAAATGATACTTCAATTCAATATGCTTGGTTTGTGCATGCAAAATAGGGTTCTTTGAAATATTTATGGCACTAGTATTGTCACATAAGATCTTTACTAGTTCTATAAACTTCATCTTGAAACCTTCCAGAATGCGTCTCATCCAGATAGCCTAGGTATAATTGATATAAGCTACAACATACTCATTTCAATAGTAGACTGAGATATACAACTCTGCTTCTTGCTACTCCATGAAACAAGTCTTCCTCCAAGAAAGAATCCTCCACCGATTGTGCTTTTCCTATCATCAACATTACCTGTCCAGTATGCATCTGTATACACCTTCAAATTAAAATTACCTACATATGGATACCATAAACCATATTCAATAGTACCTTTCAAATATCTGAATATCCTCTTGGTTGCTATCAAATGTGTTTCCTTTGGATTCTTTTGAAATCTAGCAACTAGACCAGCTACATGAGCTATATCCAGTCTGCTGTGAACAACATAGTGCAATTTCCCAATCATTGACTTGTACTCCTTTTCATCAACAGATGTGGCTTCATCCTCCTTAGACAATTTACAACCTGTAACCATTGGTATTCCAACTAGTTTACAGTCACTCATACCAAATATCTTTAATACCTCTTTCACATACTTAGACCATGTGATAAAAATACCACTCTTCATTTGCTATATTTGCAAGTCTATGAAGAATTTTAACTCCCACTAGAGACATTTCAAACTCACTTTTCATTTCATTTGCAAATTCATTTCTCATGTCATCATTGCCTCCAAATATGATATCATCCACAAACACTTAAGTAATCAGTATCTTATCTCCTTCAGATTTGAGATATATGTTGATATCTTCACTGGTTCTTTGAAAACCTATCTTCAATAGGTCTGAATGTAGCCTTTCATACCATGCTCTTGGTGCTTTCTTTGACCCATATAGTTCCTTGTGCACTTTGCATACCATGTCTTTTTTATCAATCAAAGCATAACCATCTGGCTACTCAATGTATACTTATTCTTCCATTATTCCACTTAAAAATGTTGACTTCTCATCCATCTGATATACTTTGAATCCCTTATATGCTGCAAATGCAAGTAAAGTCCTGACACCTTCCAGTCTAGCAACTAGTGCAAAAGTCTCACCATAGTCTTCTCCTTCTTCTTATGCATAACCTTTGCAAACCAATCTAGCTTTGTTTCAGATTACTACACCATCTTCATTCAGTTTGTTCCTGAATACCCACTTAGTACCTATCACATTTGTATTCACCGGTCTAGGTACTTGGGTCCATGTGTTGTTGTTCTCAATTTGACCAAGCTCCCCCTCCATAGCTTTGATCCAATGATCATATCCAAATGCTTCCTTAGCAGTTCTAGGCTCAATAGTGGAGATCATGCAAGAATTCTCTCTGATTCTTCTTCTAGTTAGCACTCCAGCATCCTTATCTCCAATAATCTATTCAGGATTGTGATTGAGTCCCACATATCTTGGAATAACATGATTCTTACCTTTAGGTTCATCTTCTACATTATCATCTTATTTTGATCTACCTGTTCCGGTTGAATTGGTACATCAGTATTTGCTTTACCGGTTTCAGGTTTCATAGGTTCTGGTTCCAAAAAAAGAATGCAAGGATCTTCATCCTTTTTCTTGACACTGGTTTCCCTTGAGACTTTAGGATACTCATCCACTCAAACATCAACACTCTCAATGATTCTCTATGTCTAGTTGTTGTAACATTTGTAGGCCTTACTCTTGGTGGAGTGACCAAGAAATATGCCTTCATAGCTTTTACCCTCAAACTTTCTAACATAGTCACCTCTCTTAATAAAACATTTACTACCAAATATCTTAAAATAACTGACATTAGGTGATCTACCATACCAGTATTCATAAGGAGTTTTATCCTTACCTCTCTTTACCAATATTTGGTTCATAGTGTAGACAGTTGTGCTTATAGCTTCTCTCTAGAAAGTTTTTGCTACACCTCCTTGTATCAACATTGTTCTAGCAGCTTCAACAACTGACTAGTTGTTCCTCTCTACAATACCATTCTTCTGTGGTGTCCTCGATGCAAAAAGTCATCATTTGATACCATTTTCTTCACAATATCTAGTGAATTCCTCAGAAGTGAATTCACCACCATGATCAATCCTCAGACTCTTTATCTTCTTACCACTTTCCTTTTTAGCTAAGGCCTTTAATGCCTTGAATTTACTAAAAGTTTCTGACTTATCCTTCAGAAATGTGACCCACATCATTCTTGAGAAATCATCAGTGAAGATCATAAAATATTTGTCGCCTTGAATAATTTTAGTCCTTATGGGTCCACAAAGATCTGTATGAACCAAATCTAATAGATGTTCTGCTGAAAAAGATTTGTTCTTAAAAGTTGAGGATGTCACCTTTCCCAACTGACATTCCTTACATAGATCATTAACCAGTTTGACCAACTGAGGCAAACCTCTCACTGTCTTGGACTTACTCACTTTAACAATGCTATCAAAATTTATATGACAAAATCTCCTATGCTAAAGCCAACTATCATCTACTTTAGCAATTAAACAATTGTTGACTTTAGGATTCAGGTGAAACAGGTTACCTTTAGTCTTCTTGTTGGTTGCAATTAGTTCACCTTTTCTCCCATAGATTTTGCACATTCCATTCTTAAATTCTAATAGATATCCTATGTCATTGAGTTGAGAAACACTCAAAAGATTGTGCTTTAATCCTTCAACCCAGTAGACATCATTTGCACTGCTCTTTCCATTAAGAGAAATAGTTCCCTTACCTTTTACCATGCAGGGTGAGTCATTTGCAAATCTCACAGCCCCGCTATCAAATTCTTTCAAAGAAAGAAGTTTACTCCAGTCACCAGTCATGTCATGTGAACAACCACTATCAATAATCCAATTATCAGAATTATCCATGCGAGAAACTAATGCCTTTTGACAAGATGTCTCTTCTTTAATGGCTACAAAGACAATGTCTTCATTAGCATCACCCTCAGATTCTTCATCAATGATACCACCATCAATTGCAATGAGATAATCTCTTTTTCCTTTTCCTTTGTACTTGTTGAACTTCTCATGCTTATGCTCTTTATCACCTTTAGGATAGTTAGTTGCAATATGTCCAATCATGTTGCATGCAAAACATTTCAAAGGTAATTTACCTTTGTACTTACCGGTACCTCTAGGCAACCACTTGGCCAACAGTGCTTCAAGATCAACCAAACTATCTTTATCATCAACTTCTCTACTGGATCAAGATTCATAACTATGACTGACATCTCTACTTTTCATCATAGATGGGTTAGAAATTGAAGCTCTAAATGGAGATTCAAATTTTTGAACACTACCATCATAACCACTTAATTCAAAAGTAGTAAGCTTACCAATGATAGAGTCAAGGGTTACCTTAGTTTTGTCAATAGATTTTAGCTCCTAAATGGCTACAACTCGAATAGCGTAGACCGATAGAAGGGTTCTCAACACCTTACTAATTATTGTGGCATCCTCCACTTTACCACCAGCACTCTTGATCTCACCAACTATCTCTTTCATCCTCTGACCATACTATTATATATTCTCACCTTCAACCATCTGCATGTCATCAAATTTTCCTCTTAGACTCTCTTCTTTGGCAATATTCACATGCTTATCACTGCTATAGATCTCTTCAAGTTTCTTCCATACCTCATAGGTAGTCTCTAGACCATGGACATCAACATACTCTACATCAGACAAAGAATTGATAATAGCCTCCAGTGCTTGATTATTTTCTTGTTTCTCTTTCTTCTGATCATCAGTCATAATCCCACTAGATGCAACATATTGACTTCCTAGACTCTTGATATAAATTTTCATTCTATCACTCCATATTCTATAGTTATCTCTATTAAACTTTGGAACTTCTTTCTTCATCATGTTCTACAAGATCTTTACCTCAAGTTGTTAGGCTTAGACCTTAGAGGACCTAAAATGCTCTGATACCAATTGATGGTATGATGAAAGAATAAGGATCTGATTAACTATTGAGAGGGGGGGTGAATTAGTAGATAGAAAACTGATATAAAATTTCACCAATCTCAAAATCAACCTCTCAAAGCAAACTCAAAACTGACTGGTTTCAACACTGAACTTCAAATGCAATATTACTGACAAGTTAAACCGATTGAGTGTTATAATAGCTTAATAGTAAAACATATTTGAAACTACCAAAACATCCAAATACTTTACTGACATAAGTAAAACATATTTCAGATTGCTGTCGGTTAACATAACATATCAAAGTGGATTTAGCAGTTAAGCAATTCAACCATAGTAAACATAACCACAAAAACATTCACCACTTGACATAATATTTTTGATGTGGAAACCCAAATGGGAAAAACCATGGTGGGGATGAATACACACAAGTATTCTGAACTCTTTTGAAGTTCACCCTATTAGGAGCCTAGCCTGTTAAAGCTTTACAATAAGTCCTGTTAAGAACAAATCCTGTTAGGGACCACCCAGTTAAGGGATTGACTATAATGCCCTATTAGAAGCAATACCATGTAAGGAGTAACCTCGATAGAGGATTTGAAGTCCAAGCAAGTGGACCACCTAGTTAGAGGATTTGAATAGCACTAAGTTTGTTAGAGCTTACCCGGTTAGGGGATTTGGTTGTTGTAATTATTAGAAAACAATAGGGATTTGCTGATCTGTTTGAATAGCACTACACTTGCTTGTTTAGATCCTTTTCATGCTCCTATCTTCCTTTACACATACTACAGATACATCATCTGGTTCGACAACCACACTCTCTTACTCTCAACTACAAATTGCCAACTCTACAACAAAACAACACATCAACCTTATAAACAAAACAATAGGTTGGTAACACATCACAAACCTAATTCTCTCATAGAGATTACAAATAAATTGGTTCAAGTATGATCGTTGGATTACATAACAATCACTGCACATCATTCAACACAACCTCGACCACTCCTTGATCACCGCTTCATCGAACTCTATAACTCATCGCGTGATTTCCATTACATGCAATGAACTTTCTCATTCCCAAGATAAAAACCATTTAAAACTCTTCTCATACAACATGCATATGTGTCATAATCATTACCGCTCATCATTAGATCATAGACCATTACAATTGACTCACCAAACTCCATCAGTTAGGGTTTATCATATCAATAGGTAGGGTTTATTGGTTCATCTCTCCATTTCATAGAAATACCGGTTTCCTCCACAAATTCACCTACCGGTTGTAGTTCCCTTCACTATATCTTCTTGCTGGTTACAAAACAATATTATAACAACATCATTACCGATTATAATTGACATCAATGACAACATAACATTTCATCAATGCAATCTTCATGCGAATGCCAAAACAGATCTTTAGTTGAGATTTTGGGAGATTGTTTGGGATGTCCATGTGTATCTTAATTTCAAATGGATCATGATTTGGTACATCGCAAGTTAGTCTTTTCTCATGACAGTTGCTATTGTTTGAGTGTTCTTGAGTTTTAGATGTTGATCAATGAAGATTTGTTAAGTGGTGTTGGTACAGTTGTTACAGATTTTTCTAATATGCTTGATGGTGTTTCCTAATTGTTTCCTATTTGTTTTGATGGTCCTCATTGATTGTGTGCATTCTTGATGATTTTTCTGAACCGGTGATACTCTTCGTGTTATGTGATATTATTGGTGGTGTATCATGTTGTGGTTAATCTTGGCATGGTTTCTAGTGGTGTTGCATGTTTGGGCATTTTTTTTAGGTCCATGTTATATCATGTGTATCATTATATTTGTCTGGTGGTTAATCTTTGAATTGTGTCATGTAATTTTGTAATTGTGAGTTGAGGGTTTGGCCGACCTCATTGTCAAGGTTGATGATCAGTGTATATAGACGGTAAAGTCATGTAAATTATATTTGAATAAAGTGTTTTCATTATCAGAGAACATTTGGCAAAGGTGTGAATAAGAGAATACATCCTTCAACATTGTGTTTGAGTAGAGATTGGAGTGGTGTAGAGCAGACAAATGTGCTTTACTAGAACTGTCATCAAGCATTCACATATGCTATTCTTTTAGTTCATTTGATTTCAGATTGTCTAAATATTTTGTAAGTCAGTGAGACTTCCTTGTAAGGTAGTGGACCTTCCCTAAGGGTTGTAGCCTTTTGGGTTATTATATTTTGAGCAGTGAGCTCTAGGAAGTGAGCCTGAATGTATGTGCATTCTCCATTGTAATTATTTTCACATACTACAACAGAGTATCATCTAATTGTGGGTAGGTTCCCATCATGGTTTTTCCCTTAACTGGTTTTTCCACATCAAAATATTGGTGTTGTGTGTTGTGCTATCAATTTTCTTATCCTTGTTGTTGTTGCAGTTGATCAGATTTGTATTTGAGGTTAAGTTTTTTAATCCAGTGAAAACTGATTCACCCCCCCTCTCAGTTTTCCTTCATTATTGTTTCCAAAACCTCATTCATTTAATCCTAAATAGAAGAAAGGCTTATTTGTGAAAGTTCTAGATTTCAATGGATAGATGGTCTTTTATTTAAAATGTATCCTGATAATATTATTTGTAGGTTTGTGTAGGAAATAGATGTTTATGACATTATACATGCATGTCATAATGAACCAGAAGGAGGACACTATTCTATGGTCAGAACAATTCACAAGATCTTGGGAGAAGGCTACTTTTGGCCTACCATGTCCAAAGATACTTCATTTTATTTGAAACATTGTGACAAATGCTAGTGGATGGGATGATCTACACCAATAATGGAGATACAACTACAACCCCAGATAGCTCTTGAACCATTTAAAAAATGGGGAATTGATTTTGTGGGACTTGTTGATTTTCCTTCAAAAAGACATCACTATATTTGAGTTTGTATAGACTATGTCACAAAATGGGCAGAAGTGAAGGCATTACTGGTAGCAAGGAAAGACAAGGTAGCTAATTTTCTATACAAACATATTCTCTAGAGATTTGGTGCACCAAGAGAAATAGTTTTTGATCAAGGACCTCAATTTATGTTTTCTATGATGGAAGCCTTAATGCATAAGTATAGGATGGCACACAGAAAACATACACCATATCATCCTCAGGCAAATGGACAAGTGGAAGTTACTATTAGGGAGTTGGAGGATACTTTAACAAAGAATCTTTCTCTAAGAAAAAAAGATTGGTTAGAAAGATTAGATGAAGTAGTTTGGGCCTACAATACAACATGGAAGACTACTATGGGTTTTTCTCCATATGAGTTAGTATATGTAAAAACTGTTGGAATGCACTGATATCGACATTAAACTGAGAGGAGGGGGGGGATGAATTAGTTTACTAACAATAACAACAATCAATTCAGTTATAAACCTTAAACTGGAGCACAACCCAATGAAGAATATAACATGAAAGCACAACACACATAGCACCAATATTTGATGTGGAAAACCCAGAAAGGGAAAAACTACGATGGGAAACCCTACCCACAATCAGATGAATACTCTGTAGTAGTATTATGAACAATTAAAATGGGGTCTGCACATGTAGAAAGGCCAATGACCTAGAGCACACATCTCATCACAAAGGGAAGTCTCATTGACTTACAAAATCATCGACTTACAATCCGAAAAACAATGAACTATGAAATCAACATCTACTAATGCCTGATACAGTTTTGGTTAAGCACTAATGTTTTCTTTGCAATGCAAAACCTTTCCAACCTTCACTTGAATGATATGACTTTATTCAGACTTAATCCTTCTCTGATAATGTAGACTTAACCAACCATAACCATCACATGTCCATCAACATGAATAGGTCACCTATAAATACAGATCATCAACCTTATTGACAAGGTTGGCTAAACCCTAAACCCATAAACAAAAATTACATCACATGATACCACCAGACCAATATTATTGTTAGAATAACCAGTGAACAATTGATAGGGGGGGGGGTGATTCAGTTGTTAATAGATTATAACTTTTAATCCACAATATAACCTTAAACAAATTAAGTACTGGTAAAGTATAGATAGATAACGGTTGAAATAGATACTGGTAAACAATACAACTTAACAATTTAACCAAATAATCAATGTAAAGCAAGCATACCACATAACACCATGATTTGTACATGGAAAACCTAGAAAGGAAAAAACCACAGTGGGAATCCTACCCACAGTTAGATGATGCTTCTGCAGAAAGTATGTGTTACAATGAGAGGCCTACACTTGCAGGAAGGCACACTACCTAGAGTGTACTGCTCATTAAAAAAGAGTCTCACTGACTACAGAGAGGTTGTAACCTTCTCAAGATAAATTGGCATCAATCCAATAGAGTGAAATACCAAAAATAGCATCTATCATGCTTGATTACAGTCCCGATTAAGTTCAATATCGGAGGACTAATCCTCTTCTGAATCCAATATGATCACCAATGATTGACCAATTCCTCTGCTTGAATGATATTACAATATTCACATATTACATTCATTGACAATGACCTTTCCAATAACCATGATACTTTACAAAGAGTTTCTATCTCTTGTTTATACAAACTCTAAAGCCTAAACCAACTAGGTCGGCCACCTAATGATTTTACAATAAGATCATTACATAATTCCATTTACAATGATATGTCATGTCGGTTAAAGATCAAAACAATAATAGCAAATCCATGAAACATCCAGATAACGTGTAGAGTACACATTAACATGATACCGGTCCATAACCTAGATAGGCACCATACCTATTCTAGGTCCACCACGCCAAAGCAACATCTTCAAGCAGTTGAAGCATGATCAAAGAACATCTTCAACATCCTAAAATCCATGATGAAGCTGCACCAACACCAATTATACATTCTGTCACAATTCCTCAATGAAAGTTCTATCAGTAAAGCCTTAGACCAGTGCTGGTAAGGGTTTACTAGAGTGTATGATAACATCCGATTACCAAGCCAATACCAACTGACTAAAACATGCTCATGGAGCATATAACACATGAAATCAAATATACTTTACTGATCCAAACATGCCGCAAGTGTCAACAGATAATCTCTTATGCTGGTAACACTAGATCTTCTACTGGTAACCAAAAACCTATCTGTTGGTAACCATTAATAACAACTAGTGTTGACATCAATGAAAAAACACCAATGCAACACATAATCAATTCATCCATAATGCCAACAATCTCCCCCTTTGAAATTGATGGCAAGGCTAGATGTATTTGAAAAACATCTAAGTACCAAGAAATGTCAAATGAGTCTCCCCCTGTGGAAGACGACCAACAATCTATAGCTCTCCCCCTGTGAATGATAACTCTACATAGCTCAAAATGATTCTTCACATTAATATCACTCCCCCTTTGAAATCAATGCCATAAATATGACAAAAATATCAAAGCAATGATATAAACCCCTATAACTCAAGGCTGACTACTCCCCCTGAGTAGTAGCACCACTCATTAGTGCCATAATGAATAATGTCTCTGATAATACATGCTGGACTGATGACAAATTTCATCAATCAAGTCTCTATCAGAGGAGCAGAAACCCCTAACCTATCTCTCAAATATTCAAATGATTACTTACACAATGATTTAGTGAATATGTCTACAATTTGTTCTTTAGTGTTCACATAAACTAGTTTGACTTCCTTTGCTTCTACCTTGTCCTTCAAAAAGATACTTTATTGAAATGTGCTTAGTCTTAGAGTGAAATATTAGATTCTTAGACATATCAATAGATGCAGAGTTATCACAGTAGATAACTACTAGTTCACTACAATTTACCCTGATATCCTTCAACATTTGCTTCATCCACAAGACTTGAGTGCAATTAGTTGTTGCTGCAACATACTCAACTTCTGTAGTAGATAAAGAAATGCATGACTATTTTTTGCTGAACCATGAAACTAGTTTCTTTCTAAGAAAGAAAGCTCCACCAAAAGTGTTCTTCCTGTCATCAGCATCACTTGCCCAATCTGAGTCAGTATATGCACATAAAGTGAAATCATCATATTTGGAATACCATAAACCATATTTTGTTGTTCCTTGCAAATACCAGAACATTCTCTTTACTGCACATTCATGATTTTCTTTAGGATTGCTTTGATATCTTGAAACAATACTTATTGCATTCATAATATCAAGTTTAGTCTGAGTTAGATATAATAGACCACCAATCATACACTTATACCTTGTCGGATTTACTGGTATAGAAGTATCCTTGATAGATAATCTCTCACTTGTAACCATAGGAGTACTTACCGGTTTGGAATTATCCATACAAAAATTATTCAAAAATCCTCATATACTTAGTTTGATAGATAAAAATCCCTTTGTCAGTTTGAGTAATCTGTAAACCTAAGAAAAATTTCATCTCACCAATCATGGACATTTCAAATTCACTTTTCATGTTGTTGGCAGATTCCATGCATAGTTTATCTTCTCCTCGAAAAATAATATCATCAACAAAAACTTCAATAATCAAAATATCATTATTAGTTATCTTATAGTATATATTACTATTAGCACTGCCTTTAGTAAAGCCAAGCCTCAAAAGATATTTATCCAACCTCACATACCAAGCTCTAGGAGCCTGTTTCAAACCATATAAAACTTTCTTCAATCTGCAAAACATATCTTTATCATCTATCAATGAAAATCCATCTAGTTTCTCAATGTAAACTTCTCACTCAAGCTCACCATTCAAAATGCACATTTGACATCCATTTGATAAACCTTATAGCTCTTATAAGCTGCATAGGCAAGAAATAGTCTAACAACCTCAATTCTAGCTACAGGTGCAATGTCTCACCATAATCAATTCCTTCCATTTGGGAATATCCTTTACAAACCAATCTAGCCTTGTTTCTTATAACTTGACCATGATGAATACTAAGAGGGGGGTGAATTAGTATACCAAAAAATACTAAACTTAAACTCTTAAACAGTTTAGCAGTTAACCGATATAACAGATTTACTAACAAACTGATTAAGACAAATGCAAACCAAACAACAAATAAAGCATTCACCCATAAGAGAACAATCACCACAACACAAGAGGTTTTAATGTGGAAACCCAAATGGGAAAAACCACAGCGATTAGAAACTCACAAGTAACTATCTGTGGAATAGAAATTAGACCGGTTAAGGTCATACAATGTTCTTCACCAGAACAGGTCCTATTAGGAATCTAGATCTCTGTTAGGAGATAAGTCTTGTTAAACACTACCTTGTGAGAGGATTTCAGATTCACAGTTGTGAACCACCTTGTTAGAGGATTTTACAAAGGCTTTGCTAGGCCTACCTGGTTAAGGGTTTCAGACTTGTCGAAGATATGAGTAATCAACAAGTAGATGATCTAGATACTAGCATAGTATGCTTGGTTAGATCCTTGATAGCTCATTGTTAATGCACATTTAGCATTACTTCAGTCTTCAATATCTCCACACTCGGTTTCTTCACACAGACCTAATCTTCTCTTCTATGATCCCACATACAAAAACCTCATCAACACCTAAAACCCTAGACATGATGTCCTTATAAGGAGTCTGATTTCATGTCGGTCCAATAGGATTACATTACAAGTTCCTAGGTTTAGTGCATCTAGACACATTTGGTAACATGACACAAAATCACTACCAAAGTGTCGGTGGATGATAACTCATCACAGAAATACCGGTTGGTAACTCATCACAGAGTAATACCGGTTCATACATTTTACCAATTACCGGTTGTCACAATGAAGACTGGAAAAATGTTAACTATTGCTTTGTTCCTTCGTACCACTTTGGGATCCTCGAACTGCTTGAGGTCTTCATACCGCTTTGGGTCTTCAGTCAGTTTGTGACCGGTAAACACCTTCTGCAAAACACCGATAGTCTAAAGACTATAATACATAATACCAGTTGGAACAATTACCAGTTGAGAATAACTTATACATAAGGAAGTGATCATAAAAAAGTGTGTGTCCATCAATGACAATCACAACATCATCAAAATGCCAACAATCTCTCCCTTTGGCATTGATGGCAACACTTAGGAAAATTTTGACATCTAAGTGTTTTACAACAAAAATATGCCATAATCAAAATTACTCCTCCTAAGCATATACACTATCCCTTTTTGCAGAAAATACAATGTATACTACTCCCTTAAAGAAATAACATGAAAGTATACATAACATTCACCAAAATTTTAGATACTACTCCCCCTTTGCCAACAATGACAAAGTACTGCAGAATAACCCCTGTTTCTCATTATCATTAAAATAAATAAGTGTTTATGACAATAATGAGTGAAACTTATCAAAAACTGATTTAAAATCCTACGTAAAAGTCTTCATGGATAATGACCATGACTCAAGTAATGAGGTAGCCACCTCACTTTTCATCTGCATCTGTGATACCTATTCTTCCATGGCATCAATTGTACTCATCTCTTGAGTTACCATTAAAGCTTCTAGATTGAGAAAGCACTTTTGAAGAATTTGTAGTCTGGGTAATAAAACCAGTTGAAGTTCTTGCAAATCTCTTGTTTGGTTGCTAATCTCCAATTCTATCCTGGCAAACTGAAGCTGATATCGGTGAATAGTTTGCCCATATGTAGTGAAAGAATCATATGGAGTCTTAAAGTTGCTTATGTATGCCTGCAAATCAGATTGCAGTTTATCCTTTTGTGCAAGCACATCATCACAGAATAGATGGGGTTGGCTTATTTTGCTCAGCAGTAGCTTTCCCTCATCCATAGCATCTCTTATATCCTTCTAATCTTTCTAAAGTTGAGACCGAAGCTCATTCAGTTTCTTTACTAAGGCAGTGTTAAGTGCCTTTTGATGCTTCTTCTGTGCATTAGCTTCAGCAACTTCTTCCAGGCATTGCACTTGGTCCTCTACCACTGTACATAGAAGTTTCAGTTTGGCTAGAGAGGAATTAGTATCGGGGAGATTGGTACTTGAGATCAAACTGGTAAGGTTTTCAATCGTGGTATGAATGACATCTTGCTCCTTTTTCCTTCTCAATGCTTCCAGTCTTTCCTATGCTAGCTTTATGCCTTGCAGCAGCTCCAATTCATCTGCAAATTGGAGGTCAAGAGGATTGGTGATGTCAGTCGGTTTGGCTTGACCACCAGTTTCCTTTGGAGTCTCCAGTTGTTTTCTCTTTTTTGCTTCCTTCTTCTCTTCCACTCTTTTCTTTTCCTCTTCTTTCTCCCTTTGCTCCGCTTCATGCCTTTTCTTCTCTTCCTCCTTTCTTTCTTCTTCTTTTTGCTTCTCCTTTTCTTGTTTCTTCTTCTCCTCATCTTTCTGCTTCTCCTCTTCTTTCTTTTCCTCCTCTTCTTTCCTCTTCTCCTCTTCTTTCCTCTTTTCTTCATCTTGTTTCCTCTTCTCTTCCTCTTTTTCCGCTCTCTCTTTGTCATCCTTTTCCTTGTCCAGCTTCTGCTTGTTTGCTTTGTCTTTGTCCTCTTTCTCCTTGTCTGCTTTTTCTTTATCAGCCTTTTACTTTTTAGCATCTGGAGTGACATCTTCAACATCCAAAGCATCAACATCAATGGTGTCCACCTATTCTGTAGCTGGTTCTCCTTCATTATCAAATGCCTCATCCGGTTTGGCTAAAGATTTCTTGTTGGCCTCAGACACTTGATGCAACCTGATAATAGATTTGGCATGCAGATGGGTGTCCTTCTCTACTTCAGAGGTTTTGTCTTCTAGCAGCCTGAGTCTTCTTCTTCTCATGAAGAAGAGACCTTTATGCATGTCCATAATCTAAAATAATTCAGAATTGGAGGCTTCAGGAAAGTACTGAGCAAATACTTTCTCCCTTATTTCCTATTCTTTTTCTATGGCAATGCGCCATTTGTTGTCCAAAGAATTGTATAAAGAATCAGGTGCCTCAGATCTAATTTCTGATGGTGATCGGTGTAGTACCCCTACTTGTTTGAACTCATTAGACACATATTTTATTATTGGTTGATTTCAGTGGATACATTACCATGATATATTATTCAAATTTTTATGAAATTATGCTTTATTTGGAGATGAGATGTATAATTTATTTGCAGTATTTCAGTATTTGTGATTTATGACATTTTATGGATTATTGCTATGCACTGACATCTTACTTTATCTATGCAATGTGTAATTATATGTTGTGTGTTTGCAAGTGTATTGGATGCAAGGGGACGATTTTCCTTCACTCATTTTGGTGAGATAGGGAATGTCGCGATTCTCCTTCATCGGTGTGTATGTCATGTTTTCTATATTGTATATATATGCATGTGTGGTTTGGTGATGCAGATTATTGCAAGTACAAGTATTGGGTAGGTACAGGGTATCGTCTCCACCTAGTTTTACAAGTCTGAGCGTGCCTTATATTTTCCGATGGAAGTGGAGGAGATAGTAGTTGACCCTATTTTACTCAGTTACACTTGTATGAGTGTTGTCAGTTGGTCGTCTTGTCAGTTAGTTCGGTCTTCGTATTTTGTCATTTTATCTTTTATGGGTAATTGCTTGAGATTTGTTTAATTTGAGTGTTTTAGTGGATTTAATAAATTAATTAATTAAGTTTATGAAATTATCTCATTATTGTATTGTTTATGCATTGAGATTATAAATTTAGTTAATTAAAGAAATAATTAAATTAAGCTGCATGGTATTAGAAATATATTTTTATTTTAAAAAATAAATTAGATTAATTGTATTTATTGTATTTATTATTTTCTAAAGTTATAATTAAACAAATGAATAAAAGGATTAATTAGAATTAAAATATTATTTTAATTCTTTATTTAGAAAATTAATTAATGTGCATGAGAAAAGAAAAGAAAGAAAAAAAATATAAATAATAAATAAAATTAAAATTAACATTGAATTTAAACTTTTAACTAGCTACCCTAAGGTAGCGGTGCCACCATATGGCAGCCAACGCTACCCTTGCCAATGCTACCTTTAATTATAACTTTAGAAAATAATAAATACAATTAATCTAATTTATTTCTTAAAATAAAAATATATTTCTAATACCATGCAGCTTAATTTAATAATTTCTTTAATTAACTAAATTTATAATCTCAATGCATAAACAATACAATAATGAGATAATTTCATAAACTTAATTAATTAATTTATTAAATCCACTAAAACACTCAAATTAAACAAATCTCAAGCAATTACCCATAAAAGATAAAATGACAAAATACGAAGACCGAACTAACTGACAAGAAGAACAACTGACGACACTCATATGAGTGTAACTGAGTAAAATAGGGTCAACTACTATCTCCTTCACTTCCATCAGAAAATATAAGGCATGCTCAGACCTGTGAAACCAGGTGGAGACGATACCCCATACCTACCTGGTACTTATACCTACAATAATCTACATCACCGAACCACACATGCATATATATACAATATATAAAACATGGCATACACACCGATGAAGGAGAATCATGACGTTCCTTGTCTCGCCAAAATGAGTGAAGGAAAATCATCCCCTTGCATCCAATACACTCACAAACACACAACATATAATACACATTGCATAGATAAAGTAAGATGTCAGTAGATAGTAATAATCCATAAAATGCCATAAATCACAAATACTGAAATACTGCAAATAAATTATACATCTCATCTCCAAATAAATCATAATGTCATAAAAATATGAATAATATATCATGGTAATGTATCCACAAAAAAAAACCAATAATAAAATATGTGTCTAATGAGTTCAAACAAGTAGGGGTACTACATTCTCCCCCCCCAAAACTAGGCTTACTCCTGGAAGCCTAAAATAAATAAGAATACAGCTCTCTCATCTTTGCTGCATCCTCCCAAGTCACCGAGGTCTCATCATTTGGGTCCCATAGGACCCTTACCTGGTCGATGGTACAACCCCTGAGGATCAAATCCTGATGCTGAAGAATGCACACGGGCTCCATGGAAAGCTACCCATCCTCGACCTGCAAAGAGTTCCAATCAAGAACATGTGTCACATCTGGATGATAAGGTCAAAGAACTGAAACATGAAAGACATTGTGGATATGAGATAGACTCGGTGGCAAGGAAAGATGGTAGGCAATAGGTCCTATCCTCTCAAGGATCTCAAAAGGTCCAACAAACTGAGGTGCCAACTTAGATCCCTTTCCATAACAAATCAGACTCTTTTGCGGACACACTCTCAAGAACACATGATCGCCAATAGAAAACTGATGTTCTACCCTATGAGCATCTGCATACTTCTTCTGGCTATCCTGTGCTACTACTAAATGCTCTAGAATGTTATCTACCTATTGCTCCATCTCTCAAAGAATATCCAGTCCTATAAGCACCCTGTCCTCTAACCGATCCCAACTCAAAGGAGTGCGACAAGGACAACCATATAATGCTTGAAAGGGGGATATACCTATGGAGCTATGATATCCATTGTTATAATCAAACTCCACTAGATATATATAGTCCTCCCAGCGTGATTCTTGGTCCATCACATACATGTGAAGCATGTCCTCTAATACCTGATTCACTCTCTATCTAACCATCTGTCTCTAGATGATAAGCTGAACTAAAATTCTATTGAGTCCCCAAAGCATGCTGAAGTGAGGTCCACAATGCTGAGGTAAAGACAGGATCTCTATCAGATATGATCTGCCTCGGAAGCTCATGCAATCTCACTACTTCTTCTAAGAAGACTCATGCCACCACTGCTACTGTGTAGGAAGCTCGAATAGGAACAAAATGAGCAACCTTAGTCAATTTGTCAACTATGACCATAATGGCATCATGACGATGTGAACATACAGGCAAACCAATAATGAAATCTATGGAAATGATATCCCATTTCCAATCCGGTACTAGATTAGGTTGCAAAAGACCTGCTGGGTGCTGATGCTCTGCCTTCACTCATTGACACTCTAAACACTTTGACACAAAATCAGCAATGTCACATTTCATGCCTGCCCAATGATAACTCTGTCTAAGATCTGCGTGCATCTTCTTGACACCTAGATGTGCCTAATAAGGTGCACAATGGGCCTCGGTCATGATCAAAACATGAAGACCCTCCAAAGGAGGTACATAGATCTGTCCATGGTGACGAAGAAGTCCATCTGCCTTAAGGTTATACCCAGAAAATCTACCCTCTAAAGGCCTTCCGGACTCTATCATAGCTCTAACATCCTAATACCAAGTATCCTGAGGAAGAACTCCAAGAATTCTCTCTCTCAAGTCTACTCCAAGGGATAGTGTTGAAACTTCATGCTGCCTACGACTCAAAGCATTTTCTACTACATTCTCTTTGCCCTGAATATAACGAATCTCAAAATCATATTCGCAAAAGAATTTCGTCCATCTTTGCTATTGAGCATTCAAGTTTGGCTGTGTGAATATATACTACAAACTGTGGTGATCACTATGCAGCTCAAACCGACGCCCTAATAGGAAATGCCGCCATTGAACCAAAGCATGAACTATAGCTGCCAACTCTAAATCATGAACTGGATAGTTCAACTCCTGGTTCTTGAGTTTGCGAGACTCATAAGTAACCACACGTCCATCCTGCACAAGTACTACACCTATACCTTCCAAATAGGCATCTGTGCATACCATAAAATCTCCAGATGGATCAAGAACTGCCAAAATCGGAGCACTAACAAGGAGTTCCTTCAAGGTCTTAAAAGCTGCTTCACACAGTTCTGACCAAACAAACTTCTTCCCTTTTCTCTAAAGAGAAGTAATCAGTTGTCCTATCCGGGAAAAGCCTTTAACAAAGCGATGGTAATATCCCGCCAAACCCATAAAACTCCTAACTTTTGAAATGTTGGTCGGCATTGGCCAATCAACAATGGCTTGGATCTTTGAAGGATCCACAGATATACCTTCTCCTGAAACCACATGACCAAGATAGTTCACCTTAGTCTGGAAGAAGTCACACTTTGCTAAATTGGCATAGAGTTTATTTTACCTTAAGCACTGTAGTACCTAATGTAAGTGACCCTCATGCTCCTCCACAGATCTAGAATAAATCAGAATGTCACCCAAGAATACAATGATGAAATGATCAAAGTAGGTGCAAAAAACTCCATTCATTAAGCTCATGAAAACTGAAGGCACGTTCGTTAACCCGAATGGCACCACTGTGAACTCATAGTGACCATAATGAGTACGAAACACTGTCTTATGAATGTCTACATCCTAAATGCACAACTGATGGTATCCAGACTTCGAGTCAATCTTAGAGAACACCTTGGCTCCCTTAACCTGATCAAAAAGGTCACCTATATGAGGCAATGGATATTTATTTCAGATGGTTACCTTATTCAGCTGTCGGTAATCAATGCATAACCGAAGAGAACCATCTTTCTTCTTAACAAAGATAACAGGTGCACCCCAAGGGGAAACACTAGGATGAATGAATCCCTTGGTCAATAATTCTTCTATCTCCAATTTTAACTCACTTAACTCCTGAGTAGTCATCCGATATGGTGCTCTCAAAATAGGTTTTGCACCAGGAACCAAATCAACATGAAAGTCTATATCTCGCTTCAGAGGCATACCAAGAATATCCAATGGAAGCACATCTGCATACTCTCTAAGAATAGGGTGACTATCAAGAGTGATTTCTCACCTCTCTGACTCATCCAATTCCTCAAGAGTGATTGCAAAAAGCTGACATCCTCTACACATGCACCGCTTAAGTTGCAGAGCAGAGATCATACGTAGGGATATCGGCCTCTATACTCCAACAATCTCCACTTCTTTTCCTAGGTCATCTAAACACTCCACTATCTTCTTGCGACAATCTACATGAGCACTGTGAGATGATAGCCAATCCATCCCCAATACAACTCCATAAGATCCCAAAGGAATAACCTGAAGGTCAACTGAAGTAACTGTGGTTCCTAATTTCAACTCATAACTAGGAATAAAGGCATCTACAGAAACACGGACACCTGTAGCCAACTCTACTTGCCACCTATCTGCCTTCTTAGCAGACGTAAGTCCACACCACTCCACAATGGATGAAGAAATAAAAGAATCAGAAGCTCAAGAATCGAAAAGTATAGAGATAGGGGTTCCATGCAACATACCCGCTGCCTTAATACCTGTACCCTAATGATCAGCTTGGTGGTCATCTACCATTGCAAATACTCTATGGGACCTCCCTTCATCTCCTATTGTAGGTTCAGATGCTACTAGCTGCTGACTACCTATGTTGTGGAAATTTTGAGGGCACTGCGCAACTCTATGACCAAACTGCCCACATGAGAAGCAAGCTCCTCTATTACCTGTGATAGTTCTGATACTTAATATAAGTACAGATCCAATAGCCAACAAGATGAGGGAGTGGGGGGTGAATCATACAAACTTAATCATCCATAAAAACATCAGATTCAACCTCGGTAACATATATATAAGTCATATATCCAAAATTGTCAAACATGCAAACTCAAAAGCATATGAACAATATAAACCTCATAACACTAGATTTAACGTGGAAACCCAAATAGGGAAAAACCACTGTGGGATTTCGGACCCACTAAGAAATATACTCTTCTAGAGTATGCTTGGTTAAAAGAAAATCCTGTTAAAGATTACAAACACATTGCTAGATGTGACCTGGTTAAGGGATTTCCCTCAGATCTGTTAGCATCTTCACTTTGTT
This sequence comes from Cryptomeria japonica, assembly GCF_030272615.1. Classification (NCBI taxonomy): domain Eukaryota; kingdom Viridiplantae; phylum Streptophyta; class Pinopsida; order Cupressales; family Cupressaceae; genus Cryptomeria; species Cryptomeria japonica. The sequence continues at coordinate 846,221,833 of NC_081411.1, read as the reverse complement.
AGAAGTGACCTTGTCAAAGGATTTCAAACAATCAATTAGAATGTCACCTTGCTAGAGGATTTACATATAAGACCGTTAAGTCCACTCGGTTAAGAGATTTTTTGTCACTTTCACAAAATAATAGTAATAAAAATCTATCTGCAACTTCACATCTAAAATGCTAAAGCAGATTCCTATTTGTTCAATACAATCTAGACATAGAACTAATCTTGTCTATCTGCTCGACTTCTATAGGGCTTCTATACTCTGTTATTCTAATAGGTCTTCAAGCTTCTGTGCTTGGTAATCACTATGTAGCATCCCTGTGCATACACTTGCCCACATACATTGTTTATCAATAGTGTCCTATTTATAAACAATTAGGTAACTGCTTAATCTCCTTGATCACATTTCCCATGATCAATCATAGCCATCAGATCTTCAATCTTGTCCAGGTTCAATGCATCTTTCAATCTGAAAAATGTTTTACCCCACCTTGGAACTTGCATAATAGTCTTGGAACTTGTGCTAGGGTATTGCGGTTCAATCTGAGCTATAGATCTTCATGCTGACTTTCTATTGCCTTAGATTCATTAACAAACTTCTTCCACAACTTACCAATCATTGATCTGCTCCAGCTCATCAGCTTCTTTCATTAAATACCACATGTAAACATTTAATGCATTCTATTATAGCTCAGTTACAACTCGGTGAATACTAAACTTCACTCAGTAGATATTCCACCTTCATTAACCGATAGCGATAACCTTAGGGTTTACCAACTAGGTTCCTTGCTTGATAACATAGTATAGTATTAACCTTTACATTTTACAACATATGTATGATGTTAAAACAATCTAAAACATCATGAACTCATCATTGTCTGACTTGGTAGTAGTTGCCCATTGAATACCTTATTCATCCCCTTATTCATCATATTCTCTCCTGTGTCTTTTACCGACTTCTTTATAATCTTCATATCATACTTCTCAAGATATGGCAACATCATACTAAATTAGAAAATCAATTTCTTGACATCAATGACAAAATAATAATATAAAGATAGTAAAACATCTTTAATCAGTTATATCCATAATCATCAACAACATTCTCAATATCCTTAAGAAATGCCAACAATCTTTCATTGTCTGTTATAATGCAATATTGCCAACAACCTGTCAGTCCACTAGATTGCTAGAAACTTCCCTGACGAGGGGCATGAGATGCACTCTATGAGGCCTGCCCTGTAGGGCTCTGTTTGCCCCTCTACCAGTTCCTGCCCTTCTTATATTGAGAATTGCCACCTTGTTGGCCCTGGAACTATTTTGGTTTTGACTGTTGCTGCTATTGTTGCCCACTCTTAGCGGGTGCTTGAGGAGTTCTAAATGGTGCAGCTGACTGGGACTAATTTCCCCGAGCTTTATTTCCACTGGTAGGTGTACTTCCTATCTGCACACCTGTCTGACCACCAAGTGCACGACTAAGGTTCAGCTCAACTAATCTGGCCTTTGCCACAACTATCTCCATTGAAGCTGGCTTGAATACCATCACACCTCCACTGATACGGTCGTTCAAACCTCTTAGGAAATGTTGGACAAGCATAGCCTTGTCATTACCAATTTTGGCATATTGTTTGAGCTCATAGAACCTATGCTCATACTGGTCTACTGTCATCCCATACTGACGCAAGGCATAAAAATCATCTGCTCTAGTCTGCCTCCACTAGGGTGAGAGAAATCGTGCCCTGGATCTCTCCAGAAATAGTTCCCATGTGATGGTGTTAATGCATACACTGATCTTCTCCTCCTCTAATCTCCACTAGATTGAAGCAAATTTATTTAGACGCATAATAGCACATCTTGCCTTGGTGTTACTGTTGTATGGAAACATAGCAAAACATCGATCCAAGCTGATAAGCCACGTCTCTACCTCAAGACTAGTACCCATACCATCAAAGTAAGGAGGATTGGACCTCATCAAGTCCTTTATGTGACCCAAGGAAGGTGGATCTCGGATAGCTGGAATCTCCCCTCGCCTTGGTGATCTCTCTCTCTCTCTTTCCTCTGGAATCTGTTGAAGTGGCTCCTCAACCTGAGTATGAATAGGCTACTCAAACTCAGGCCTTTGGCCTAACCTAGCCAGAACCTCCTGAAACATCTTTCTCAGCTCTTCCCTTTTGGAAACATGTTCTCCTGCATGCTAAGAGTTCTGATGAACAGATTGTTCCTACTCCTGATGAACTGATTGTTCCGGCTCAACACTCACATGAGTGGGTGGTGGTGAAGGACTCTGATGGTCAGAACCACGGCCCCATCCTCTACCTCTGCCTCCTTTGCGACCACCCATATGACCACCTCCTCTAGCTTTCCTAGCCATGACTTGGTACCATAAAAGAGAAAACAGTTCAGATCTATAGCAAGGATAAGACAAGAGAGATACAAACATTATGACCTAAGCAAGATGGTCAAAGAAAGGCACATTACAAACCCAGAGTACCCAATGTTGAAATGTGGGCTCTGATACCAAATGTAATGCCTCGCTAGGAACCCTAAAGGAAAACAACACAGCTAGGCAGCTAAAGGGTGAAATAATTTTTTTTTGTTAAAGACTAAGTGCACTAACTAAAAACATTGCACGTTTAACAACACAACAGAAGTCTACCATATGTTTTCCTAAGGGTAACCAACAAAGATTAATTTCATAGATTATATTAACACCACAGTTAATCCATTTAATTAGATAAATTGAAAACTTAAGTTTTAAAACTACACATACATCCAAACTTCATAATAAAGAAATAAAAGTATTCCAATGTATCCAATTTCCATAAACCATTTAAACATAAGATCACAACAATAACATTCATTTCAATGACATAATAATATTACAATATCCATAAATACATGGTTTCCAATAATACCACTAATTACAAAGTTACAATATCAAGGTTACATAAAAGTTTGATACAATGACCACAAGGTCTCAACTGAATAATGATCTTGAACAAGAGCTGGTACATAAACCACGAACCAGGAAACACCAACGAAGCCTTTCCTCGCCTGAAGATACAATCCAGAACATCTGATGGGAAGTGGCACTACCGCCCGACCATGTGATCCCAAAATGGAACCACCCCACCGTGCTAGGAGATAGTAGAAAACCCTCAAGCAAGCAAAGTAAGACAAGTATGAAAGGACTACAAGACTCTACAACATCCATGTGAATCAACTGACAAAACACTAGTGACTCTAAGAAGAGAGTGTCATTGCATAGCTTGATGGTTACCATGGTATAGCCTCCATAGGTCCCGACCCCCATCCTCGGGTTTCTCCTGGTAACCTCTCCCGAGCCTTCGGTTCCAACTAAGTCTCATGCGGACCCTACCAATCCTTTCGTGAAGACAAGGTGGTAAGTTTGCCATTCCAGGCCTTCTCGTAACATTATGAGCCCTGTACTAGCACTCACCTATGCACGAGGTACATTTATCTTAATTAATATTTAATCTACCCACCCCCTAATCAATTATTAGGTTATCACTTTTTAACTAACTTTCGACGGGTTATCTTGTCATCCACTTTGGGCACGGCCCTAGCTCGAAAGCCACTCTCTCTCATAGAACACTAATAGGAAATGTTTCTCTCTACGAGAACTCTATCAAAAAATAGACAACCATAAACAATCCTGACAAGCACAGGTGAAGGATACATAAATACCAACCCAAGATTGACCATTTGGACAAAAACACACAATGGCTCATATCAAATAGGTTATACAACAACACCTAGTCTAGGAGAAATAATAACATAGGACACAACAACAAATCAACCAAAATTGTAATGAAATTAAGCTTGACTGAGAACACAATATACGCAAGATCCTATTACAGTCAATCTTTCCTTAAAAATAGTCAAAAAGCATAAATAACATGTAATTTAAGAATTTCCAGATAACAAGAATTTACAACTATTTAATACATAAACTTGACATTTGTCCAATAAAGTAAAATAAATTCACATATGTATTAATCTCCTAATGTATTTCCAATATGTATATCGAATTTAAAATTATAAGTTTTTTTTCTAAAATTACTAAATTCTAAATTCTTTATTCATATAACAAAAAAAATCTTTAAATTGACAATTAAAAATAAAACAACTATATATATCTATCAAGAATATTTACCGGTGCTGATGATGCAGGTGTATTGCTGGTAGATTTTGTCTTCTTCCTTGTTTGCCTAGTCTTTTTAGGTTGCACATTTGATTCTGTATCTTCAGATTCCAATGAGTTTTTCTTGGTCTTCCACTTCCTTTCAAATACTTTAGTGGGTGTAACTTTCGGTTTCTTCTTGGTAGGTGACCGCTTGGTCACTTTAGGGCTGGCTCAGGTAACCGGTATCGATGCCACTGGCACTGCCTTTCCCTTTTTCATAGAAGGCTCTTCAACCAGTGTTACCCTTTCCAAGTAATTGTTGGTTCTCTTTTTCTTTGCATTTAAAGGAGATGCAATCAGGGTAGAGGCATACCCATCTAACATGTCATACATTACCTCATATCCCATAGGTTCTACTTCTTCCTATCTAGGCTCTACCACTTCCATTACACACTCATCTACTCTAATGGTAAAGCAGATGTCCTCTTCAGATTTCTTAACAATGTCTCCAGATATCCTCATCCTTTGACTCATCTTCCGCTTGAATTCATCAAAGTATTTATTCAAGACTTCAGGATATCTGGTTCCCACTACTTGGAGACTTTCCCTAATTTGTTTGGTGACTGGTTGATCAACAGACCATTGAATATCACCGACTCTCAGGAAATAGCCTTGAAAGTAGAAAAAAAGACCCACCAAAAGTTGTCTGAATTTGAATCTAAGAGCACTGTCATGTTTGATGGACTTTAAGATTAACAGAAGTTGCTTCTACAAATAGGTGCATAGATCAAATGAGGCATCCTCCATGATCATTCTGTAGGTAGCATTAACTGCAGCAGTAGAGACAGAGTTTAATCTACTGGCATAAAATGTCTGGTACCCAATCACCATGCAAGCATACTTGACCAACTCATCTTTGATGGTGTTGATGGTCATTCCTCATTGATTGCTCAGAGAACCGATGAGCTTAGTCATTTCTATCAAGATGACCTTCCTTAGGGATGGCACCTCACCAATGTTGCAGAAACCAGTGACGGCATGAATTGCTTCAGGTGTAATGTCATGTGTCATCTCGAGATACATCTTATCACCATGCACTCTGCTCTGGATGATGTGGATGTGGTCTTCCATGAACTCTTCAAGAAAGTAAACCACATTGTGAAGTTTCTTCCTCTCTAGAATGTTGTATTCTGGTTTGATCTTCTTGTCATCCCCACAAAATAGACTTAGCTGAGAATGAATTGCTAAGGATCCTAGGTCTTCCAGTTTGCAGTCAATGTACCTTGAAATATGTCCTTCGACAATGATTCCGACAGGTATTTGGGATAGGGAATTTTATTTCATTTTTTTTTGAATGAATCAACTGAGTCCATGGGTACACTAGAGTTGGAGTGCGATGCAGAAGCCATGATTTAATTGATAAACAAAAATTTTGAGAAATACCTTCACAATTTTGAAATTTAGGGTTTGACAAATGCAGCTCACACCACACCACTTCGATTGCTTGATTACCGCTTGGTGTTCTTCACTTGATTGATTGTAAATATCTTTGAATACTTCTGCAAGATTTGAAATCTCTCTGAATCGCAAGTCGAATCACCTTTTGTCGCTCTTCTCTTGAAAAATTCTTGGCTCAAAAACTGATAAGTGAAAATGACTTTGAAAATTCCTTTTAAATGAATTCTTTACCTACCATAATAAATGCTCCACCTCTAGGGCATAAACCATAATTTTATCTTTTACCACTTCACAATCTTCTACTAATTAACAGGTAATGTATACCAGTTAAGGTCTTTTACCGATATAAATAGGGGGTTAGAAACATTTCACTGATCTGTTCCCCCTAAGCTTTTCTAAAGCTTAGTTTGTCGATTTAGAGACTTCCACACTAGGTGCAGAAATTGGTTCATCTTGTGATACTTCTTCAGGTTTCTTTTTCCATGTTTTATTCATTCCTACTTGAATGGTTTCAACATTAATCTTCCCTTCTGGAGTGACTGGTATATCATTTGATAGGTTCTTTCTCATTCTGGAGGTTTTGGTAGGGTGTCCCAGTTTGTTGTAATGATAGCATACCATTCCAGGTGTTCTCCATGGTCCATTGTTCATTCTACCATTCTTCCTCCTGCATGTTGTAGCAGTGTGACCGCTACTATGGCAAATCAAATAGGTTTCTCTCCAACCAATTGCCACTTGATAGCCACCACTACCTGACTGATGGTCATAGGCATTATACTAGTTTGGATTCCGGTTTATAGATGATTCAGGAAAAACTCCTTGAGTCCTTTGAGGATATCTCCCAATGTTGTGCATAACAGACCTGCATTCAAATGCTCTATGCCCAAACTTGTTGCATGCATAATAGTTTCCATTGAATCTATTGGATCTAGGCTTATTGTTTAGAAAATAAGGAAAATTATTGTAGGCCTTATTTCTACACACATTAGCAGTATGTCCTGATGAATACTAAGAGTGGGTGGTGAATTAGTATACAAAAAATTACTGAACTCAAACACTTAAATAGTTTAGCAGTAAACCGGTATAATAGCTTTACTAACAAACCAGTTAACACAAATGCAAACCAAACAACAAATAAGGCATTCACCCACAGGAGCACAATCACCATAATATAAGAGATTTTGACGTGGAAACCCAAATGGGAAAAACCACGGTGAGATGAAACTCACAAGTAACTATCTACAAAATAGTAACTAGACTGGTTAAGGTCACCAGAACAAATTCTGTTAGGAATCTCAATCTTTGTTAGGATATAAGTCTGATTAAAGACTACCTTGTGAGAGGATTTTAGATCCATAGTTGCAAACCACCTTGTTAGAGGATTTACAAAGGCTTTGCCAGGCCTACCCGATTAAGGGTTTCAAACTTGTCGAAGATGTGAGTAATCAACAAGTGAGTGATCTAAATACTAGCATAGTATGCTTGGTTAGATCCTTGATAGCTCATTGTTAATGAACATTGAGCATTATTTCAGTCTTCAATATCTATACACTTTATTTCTTCACACAGACCTAATCTTCTTCTGTAATCACACATACAAAAAAACTCATCAACCACCTGAAACCCTAACAACTCCTAAAAACCTAGACATGATGTCCTTATAAAGGAATCTGATTTCATATCAGTCCAATAGGATTACATTGCAAGTTCCTAGGTTTAGTGTATCTAGATACATTTGGTAACATGACACATAATCATCGCCAAAGTATTGGTGGATGATAACTCATCACAAAAATACCAATTGGTAACTCATCACAAAGTAATACTGGTTCATACATTTATCGATTACCAGTTCACACATTTTACCAATTACCGGTTTGTCAAAATGAAGACTTGGAAAAATGATAATAACCACTTTGTTCCTTCATACCACTTTGGGATCCTTGAATCGCTTGAGGTCTTCATACCGCTTTGGGTCCTCATACCGCTTGAGATCGGTAAACACTTTCTACAAAACACTGATAGTCTAAAGACTATAATACACAATACTAGTTGGAATGAATACCGGTTGAGCATAACTCATACATACAAAAAGTGATCTCAAAGCAAGTGTGTGTCCATCAATGACAATCACAACATCATCATCAGAAATGCCAACAATCTCCCCCTTTGGCATTGATGGCAACACTTAGGAAAATTTTGACATCTAAGTGTTTTACAACAAAAATATGCCATAATCAAAATTACTCCCCCTAAGCATATACACTATCCCTTTTGTAGAAAATACAATGTATACTACTCCCTTAAAGAGATAATATGAAAGTATACATTCATCAAAATTTTAAAATACAAAACACTACTCCCCCTTTGCCAACAATGACAAAGTATTGCAGAATAACCCCTGTTTATCATAATAATTAATATAATAAATGTTTATGACAATAATGAGTGAAACTTATCAAAAACCAATTTAAAATCCTGCATAAAGGTCTTCATGGATAAAGACCATGACTCAAGTAATAAGGTAGCCACCTCACTTTCTATTTGCATCTGGGATACATGTTCTTCCATGGCATCGATTGTGCTCATCTCTTGAGTGACCGTTAAGACATCTAGATTAAGATAGCATTTTTGAAGTATTTGTAGTCTGGGTAGTAGAACTAGTTGAAGTTCCTACAAATCTCTCATCTGGCTGCTAATCTCTACTTCAATTCTAGTGGATTGGAGCTGAAACCAGTGAATAGTTTGCCCATATGTAGTAAAGGAATCATAGGGCATCTTGAAGGTGCTTATAAATGTCTGCAAATCAAATTGCAATTTTTCTTTTTGTTCAAGCACATCATCACAAAAGAGATGGGGTTGGCTTATCTTACTGAGCAACATTTTTCCCTCATCCATAGCATCTCTTATGTCCTTTTGTTCTTTTTGAAGTTCAGACCGGAGCTCATTCAGTTTCTTGACTGAGGTAGTGTTTAGTGCCTTTTGATGCTTCTTATGTGCATTAGCTTTAGCCACCTCTTCCAGGCATTGTACCTGGTCTTCCATAATTGTACATAGAAGTTTGAGTTGGGCCAGAGAGGAATCGGTATTGCAGAGGTTAGTACCGGGAGTCAAACTGGTAAGAGTTTCAACCGTAGTTTGAATAACATCTTGTTCCTTTTTCCTCCTTAATTCTTCTAGTCGCTCCTGTGCAAGCTCAATTCTTTGGAGCAGCTTTGATTCATTTGCAGATTGGAGGTCAACAGGACTGGTAATGTCAGCCAATTTGGCTTGACTACTGGTTGTCTTTGGTGTCTCCACATGTGTGCTCTTTGCCGCTTCCTTCTTCGCTTCGACTCTTTGCTTTTCCTCTTCTGCCTTCTTTTGTTCCTCTACTTCTTTCTTTCTCTTCTCTTCATCCTTCTTCCTTTCTTCTTCCTTCTACTTCTCTTCATTTTTCTTCTTCTCCTCTTCCCGTTTCCTTTTCTCCTCTTCCTTTTTCTTCTTCTCCTCTTCCTATTTCCTCTTCTCCTCTTCCTTTTTATTCTTCTCCTCTTACTGTTTCCTTTTCTCTTCTTATTTTCTCTTCTCCTCTTCCTATTTCTTTTTCTCCTCTTTTGCTTGTTTCCTCTTCTCTTCCTCTTGATTCTTTTTCTCTTCCTTTGCTTGCACTTTATCAGCCTTTTCTTTGTCCTATTTTTCCTTGTCCACTCTCTCTTTATCATCCTTTTCCTTTGCTGCATCCAGAGTGACATTTTCACCATCCAAAGCATCAATGTCAATTGTGCCTGTCTTTTCAGTGCCTGGTTCTCCTTCATTGTCGAATACCTCATCTGGTTTTTTAGTTCTCGATTCTTGTTCAGCCTTCTTATTGGCTTCAGACACTTGGTGCAATCTTAGAGCGACTTTGGCATGTGAGTGTGTATCTTGCACCACTTCAGGAAATTTCCCTTCCAGTAATAGGAGTCTTCTTCTTCTCATGAAGAAGAGACCTTTGTATTTATCCATAACTTCATAGAGTTTTGAATTTGACACATCAGGAAAATATTGTGCAAAAATTTCTTCTCTTATTTCCTGTTCCTTTTCTATGGAATTGTGCCATTTGTTATCTAAAAAATTGTATAAAGAATCTGGTGTCATAGATCTAATTTCTGATGGTGACTGGTCATTAATATATAGATATTGAATGACCTCCTGTTCAACTTCCTCCTTTTCATTGTCATTAAAATCATTAAAATGATCTATTAAATCACTTAGCACTTTTCTCCTAACATTATTGATGTTGAAATGTGGCGACTGATTAGCAAAGTACTGTACACTCAACATGTATCCTCACTGGGGTCCGGGGCTGGGCCGGGCCCCAGGCAGGGGTTTGGGGGCGGCAGCCCCCGAGAAAATTGTTTTTTGCCATTTTTCGTTGATGAAAACCGACATTGTAATAAAACCCTAAAAAGGCCGACTTTGTTTGTTGCCCTAAAAACGCATGTTATAAGCGGCTGGAATGCTTAAGGCATTGTAAGGTTGATGTACTATTTTTGCTGGATAATAAGAAAGATTAGATGGCTGTGTATGGTGGACGTAACCCATTATGGGTGAACCACGTTAAATCTCTATGTTATCTATGTCTTGTTTTATTTCTTTATCTTTTGTATTTAAATCTGCATATAATTGTTAGTTCATATTTGCTTCGGATCTTCTTGAAACCCTAACAATTGGTATCAGAGCGAGGTTTTCTATAAATTGGCAGGACTTTCAGATTTGAGTGGGAGCAATGGAGGATTCCAAATTCAAGGTCGAAAAGTTTAACGGCAAGAATTATTAGTTATGGAAAATGCAGATGGAGGATTACTTGTATCAAAAGGATTTGTGGCGGCCATTGGAAGGAAAAGCAAAGAAACCGACCACAATATTAGATAAAGAGTGGGACATTTTAGATAGAAAGGCACTGGGATCCATTTGATTGTGCCTTGCGTCGTCTGTAGCATTCAATATAATAGAAGCAAAAACGATTGTAGATTTGATGGCAACATTGGCTAAGTTGTATGAGAAACCCTCGGCTTTGAATAAGGTATTTCTTATGAAGCGTTTGTTTAATTTGAAAATGAGTGAGGGAGGATCTGTAGTGGAGCACTTAAATGAATTTAATACAATTACCAGTCAATTGTCTTCGGTAAAAATTACCTTTGCAGAAGAGGTTAGGGCTCTCTTGATTTTATGTTCTTTGCCAGAAAGCTGGAATAGCTTGGTTATGATTGTAAGTAACTCTGTCTCTGGTAAAAATACTTTGGTATTTGATGATATTGTTGGTGTTATTCTAAGCGAGGAAATGTGAAGGAAAAGCACAGGTGAGACTTCAACATCATCTGGTAGTGTTTTGAATGTGGAGAACAGAGGAAGATCAAAGGAAAGAGGAAAAGGCCCCGGGAATGAGAAGTCACGAGGGAAGTCAAAGAAAGGATGCTCTCAATCTAGAGCAAAGAAAGATTGCTGGTATTGCGGAAAGCCTGGTCATCTAAAGAAAGACTGTTGGTCTCGAAAAAACAAAGAAGGAGACAAAAATGAAAATGACAGTAAGGAAGCTAATATTGCAAGTAATACTTTACAAGATGCTTTAATCTTATGTTTGGATAATGTTAATGATTCCTGGGTAATAGATTCTGGGGCTTCATTTCATGCTACACCCCATAGAAAATATTTTCTAGATTATGTTCAAGGTGATTTTGGACAGGTATATTTGGGTGATGATGAGCCCTATCAAATTGTTGGAAAAGGAAAGATAAAGATCAAGTTGCAGAATGGTAATGACTGGTTTCTGCAGGAGGTAAGACATGTTCCTAATTTAAGAAGAAATTTAATTTCTACAGGGCAACTAGGTAGTGAAGGTTGCATAGTTACCTTCTTAGACAGTATGTGGAAGGTCACTAAAGGATCATTAGTAGTAGCTAAAGGTGCGAAGGTAGGCACATTATATCTGTGTACTGGTAACACTTACTCTACCTTAGCTGCTACAGATAAAGTTACTGCAGGGACAACAACAATAAATGTTGCAAGAACAGATTCGATAATGTGGCATCATAGGCTTGGGCACATGAGTGAGAAAGGGATGAAAATCCTTCACTGTAAAAATCTATTGCTAGGACTAAAAAAGATTGATTTAGAGTTCTATGAAAACTGTGTTTATGGTAAACAGAAAAGAGTCAGATTTCTCAAGGTTGGGAAAGAGAAGAAGAGTGAGAAGTTAGAGCTTGTACATTCAGATGTATGGGGACCGGCTCAGGTATCATCTCTTGGTGGCTCTTATTATTATGTTATTTTTATTGATGACTCAACCAGAAAAACATGGGTATATTTCCTAAAACAAAAATCAGATGTTTTTGAAACTTTTAAGAAATGGAAAATTTTGGTTGAGAATGAGACAGGAAAAAAGTTGAAGTGTCTCAGATCAGATAATAGAGGTGAGTATTGCAGCAAAGCATTTGAAGATTACTGTTCCTTAAATGGGATTCGAAAGCAGAAGACAGTTTTAGGAACTCCACAGGAAAATGGTGTGTCAGAGAGAATGAATAGGACCATCATGGAACGTGCGAGGAGCATGAGATTGCATGCTGGATTGCCCTTACATTTTTGCGCAGATGTTGTACATACTGCTATCTATTTGATAAATAGAGGACCTTCAACCCTTTTGGATGGTGGTATTCCAAAGGAGGCATGGACTGGTAAAAAGGTAAATTATTCTTTTCTAAAAACTTTTGGTTGCGAAGCTTTTGTCCATGTTGATAAAGAAAACAGAACCAAGCTTGATGCTAAATCTCAGAAATATACCTTCATTGGATATGGGATAGATGAATATGGCTATCGGTTATGGGATTTTGAAAATAAGAAAATAATTAGAAGTAGAGATGTTATATTCAATGAGAAGGTTATGTATAAAGAACAGATGCAGGAAAACAAGCATGAACAGGAGAAACAAGAATAGGTGGTGTTGGATGAGATTCCTGAAAATGAAATGCCACAGGTACCTGATGCTCAACAACAACAGATTGTCCCACAAACTCCTGCAAGTGTTAGATGTTCTACGAGGACAAGAAGACCCCCTGAAAGATTTTCTCCTTCTTTGTATTCTATTTTATTAATGGATTCTGGTGAACCAAAAGAATATGAAGAAGCAATGCAGGTAGATGTCAAACAACAGTGGGAGCTAGGCATGAAAGAGGAGATGGACTCCTTGATGAAAAACAAGACTTGGGACTTAGTACCTTTACCTGCAGAAAAAAGAGCCATGCCTAACAAATGGGTTTATCGGCTGAAGGAGGAGGAAGGAGGTCAGAAAAGATATAAGGCCAGACTTGTGGTAAAAGGTTTTGCACAGAAAAAGGGTATAGATTATGATGAAATATTTTCTCCAGTTGTAAAAATGACTTCAATTAGAATTGTACTTAGTCTTGTGGCTGCAGATGATTTACATCTTGAATAATTAGATGTCAAAACAGCTTTTCTCCATGGAGATCTAGAGGAGGAAATTTACATGTTGCAACCACAGGGATATGAGGTCAAAGGTAAGGAGAACTTGGTGTGCAGGTTGAAGAAAAGTCTGTATGGCCTAAAGCAAGCACCCCGACAATGGTATTTAAAATTTGATAGTTTCATGGCTGAACACGGTTATCATAGATGTCATTCTGATCATTGTGTATATTTTAAGAGATTTGATAATGGCAGTTATATTATCCTGTTGCTTTATGTTGATGACATGCTTGTTGCTGGGTCTAACATGCAACATATAAATGATCTTAAACAGAAATTAGCCAGGTCATTTGCTATGAAGGATTTGGGTGCAGCTAAGCAAATTCTTGGTATGAGGATTACATGGGATAAGAAAAATAGAACCTTGAATTTGTCCCAATGTGAGTATATAAAGAAGGTGTTGAAAAGATTTAACATGCAAGATGCAAAAGCAGTTAGTACACCTTTGGCTAGTCATTTCAAATTGACTAAGGAGATGTGCCCAAAGGCATAGGAAGAGGTTAATAAAATGACTAACATCTCGTATTCATCAGCTGTTGGTAGTCTGATGTATGCAATGGTATGCATAAGGCCAGATATTGCACATGCAGTGGGAGTTGTGAGCAGGTTTGTGAGTAATCCGGGTATGGAACATTGGAATGCTGTGAAATGGATTCTTCGGTATTTGAAAGGAACTACTATGAAGGCATTATGTTTCAAAGGATCTAATGCTGCTCTAAGTGGATTTGTTGACTCTGATTTGGCTAGTGATATTGATTCACGGAGGAGTACTACAGGGTATGTTTTTACTATAGGGGGAACTGCAGTCAGTTGGATTTCTAGGCTGCAAAAGGTTGTTGCACTTTCAACCACTGAAGCTGAGTATGTTGCTGCTATAGAAGCCAGCAAAGAAATGATTTGGTTGCAATATTTTCTGAAGGAATTGGGTCAGACACAAGAGGATAGCCCATTATATACTGATAGCTAGAGTGCCATTCATCTTACAAAGAACTCTGCTTTTCATTCAAGGACAAAGCACATTCAGCTTAGGTACCACTTCATTCAGACTATTTTGGAGGAGGGTCAGTTACGGCTTGAGAAGATTCACACAAGTGAGAATCCTGTCGATATGTTCACAAAGGAAGTTCCACAGGAGAAGCTGATTTCTTCATCAGTTTTTGTTGGTCTTCTTGATTGATAATTGTGAAATTTATACCAGTTAAGTCTTAGTGTTTTATCTAGTGGATGTTGCATGTACAGTGGTATCGTGTAGTCTCAGTCTCCAAGTGGGAGATTGTTTGGTGTGGAGCCTGATCAATCTCCAAGTGGGAGATTGTTGAAATGTGGTGACTGATCAACAAAGTACTATACACTCAACATGTATCCTTGCCAGGGTCTGGGGCTGGGCCGGGCCCTGGGCAGGGGTTCGGGGGCGGCAGCCCCTGAGAAAATTTTTTTTTGCCATTTTTCGTTGATGAAAACTGACATTGTAATAAAACCCTAAAAAGGCCGACTTTGTTTGTTGCCCTAAAAACGCATGTTATAAGCGGCTGGAATGCTTAAGGCATTGTAAGGTTGATGTACTATTTTTGCTGGATAATAAGAAAGATTGGACGGCTGTGTATGGTGGACGTAACCCATTCTGGGTGAACCACATTAAATCTCTGTGTTATCTGTGTCTTGTTTTATTTCTTTATCTTTTGTATTTAAATTTGCATATAATTGTTAGTTCATATTTGCTTCGGATCTGCTTGAAACCTTAACAATTGATAGTCCTTTGACAATGTGTCAATGGTTTGTAAGAGGAAATGTCTATATTTACTGGTGTTGATGATGTCAGTTTATTGCTAGTTGTCTTTGCCTTCTTCCTCATTTGCCTAGTCTTTTTAGGTTATACTTCAGGTTTTGTATCCTTAGAATCTAGTGAGTTGTTCTTAGTCTTCTGCTTTCTTTCAAAAACCTTGGCAGGTGCAACTTCCAATTTCTTTTTGGCTAGTGACTGCTTAGTCACTTTAGGACTTGCTAAAGTAACCAGTGCTGATATCGATGGCACTGCCTTTCCTTTCTTCACTGAAGGTTCTTCAACCATGTTACCCTTTCTAAGTAGGTGTCAGTTCTCTTCTTCTTTGGATCAAGAGGAGAGGCAATTAGGGTAGAGGCATACCCATCGAGCATGTCATATATCACCTCATGTCCCATGAGCTCCACTTTTTCTTTTTTGGGCTCAACCATCTCCATTATGCATTCATCTACTCTGATGGTAAAGCAGATGTCCTCTTCATACTTCTTGACAATATCGCTAGATATCCTCATCCTCTAGCTCATCTTCCACTTGAATTCATCAAAGTATTTGGTCAAGACTTCAAGATAACTGGTTCCCACCGCTTAGACTTTCTCTGATTTGCTTGGTAATTGGTTGGTCAGTAGACCATTGAATATCACCGACTCCCATAAAGTAGCCTTGAAACTAGAAAAACAATCCTACCAATAGTTGTCCAAATTTAAATCTTAAGGCATTGTCCTATTTAATAGACTTCAGGTTTACCAAAAGTTACCTATGCATACAAGTGCACAGATCAAATAAGGCATCTTCCTTGATCATTCTGTAGGCAGCATTAATCACAGCAACAGAGATAGAGTTAATTCTCCTGGCATAGAATGTCTGATATCCGATCACCACGCAGGCATACTTGACCAATTAATCCTTGATGGTGTTGATGGTCATTCCCTGTTGGTCGCTCATAGAACCGGTGAGCTTGGTCATTTTCATCTTAATGACTTTTCTTAGGGCTGGCACTTCTCCAGTGTTACAGAAACTGATGACGGTATGAATCACTTTTGGTGTGATGTTATGTGTCTATTCAAGATACATTTTGTCACCATGCACTCTACTCAGAATAATGCGTATGTGATCTTCCATGAACTCTTCAAGAAAATACACCGCATTGTGAAGTTTCTTCTTTTCTAGGATGTATTTTGGTTTGATCTTCTTGTCATCCCCACAGAACAGACCTAACTAAGAATGGATCACTAGGGATCCTAGGTCTTCTATTTTGCAATCAATATAATCTGAAATACCTTCCTCAACTATAACACCAACGGGTATCTGGGATAGGGCATTGTATTTCATCTTCCTTTGTATGAAATCCACTGAATCACTAGGTGCACTTGAACTAGAGTGCAAAGCAAAAGCCATGATAAATAAAGAAACTCAAAAAATACCTTTGCGAATTGAGATTTAGGGTTTTGACAATGTAGCTAGCAACACACCACTTCGGTTGCTTGGAACACCGCTTAGTGTTCTTCACTTGACTGATTGATACTATCTTTGGATTCTACTTCAAAGTTTTTGAAATCTCTTTAAATCACAAAACAAATCGCCTTTGGTCACTCTGCACTTGAGAATTTTTTCGCTCACAAATTGATAAGTGAAAATGACTTGAAAATCCCTTTTAAACAAATTCTTCACTTACCATAATAAATGCTCCACCATTAGGTTATAAACCCTAATTTTGCCTTTTACCATTTCTGGTCTTCTGTCAATTGACAAGTAACACATATTGGCTAAGGTCTTTTACCAATGTAAACTGGGGGTTAGAAACATTTCACTGATTTGCCCCCCTAAGCTTTTTTGAAGCTTAGTTTACCGGTTCAGCTACTTCCACACTAGGTGCAGAAACCAGTTCTTCTTGTGACACTTCTTCAGGTTTATTCTTCCATGTTGTCTACATATCTTCTTGAACAGTTTCAACATCAATCTTTCCTTCTGTAGTGACCGGTATATCATTTGATATGTTCTTTCTCATTCTGCAGGTTCTGGCAGGGTGACCCGGTTTGTTACAATGATAGAATACCATTCCAGGTGTTCTTCATGGTCCATTGTTCATTCTACCATTCTTCCTTCTGCATGTTGTAGCAGTGTGACCGCTACCATGGAAAATCAAACAGGTTTCTCTCCAACCAATTTCCGCTTGATAGCCACCACCACCTTACTGATGGTCATAGGCATTATACCAGTTTGGATTCTGGTTCACAAAGGATTTAGGAAAAACTCCTTGACTCCTTTAAGGATATCTTCTAGTGTTGTGTATAACAGACCTACATTCAAATGCTCTATGCCCAAACTTGTTGCATGCATAACAGTTACCATTAAATCTATTGGATCTAGGCTTATTGTTTAGAAAATAAGGAAAATTATTCTAAGCCTTATTTCTACACACATTAGCAGTATGTCCTTCCTTGAGACAATTAAAGGAAACAGGTTTGAACTTTTTCTTACCTTTATCCTTTGGTGCTGGTTGCTTCTTTGATGCTCCATCTTCTTATCCAGAGGTCTCACCTACCTCATAACCAAAGAAACCAAGTCCATTAGTATTCTTTACCAGTTTGGCTGATTCAAGCTTTTGCTCTAACTTAGCAGCACTCTGATTGAATTTGGCAAGTATCTCCTTTGTTTCAGTGAATTCCTTGGTAATAGAAGCACAGGACTCCTTTAAGGTTGCATTCTCATAAAAAGCCATGTTTATTTCACCTTGCATTTCTTCTTTTTCCATTTTACTCTCTTGGAGATGAGAGCTAAGTGCACTGATTTCTTGCTTCAGTTTGGAAATCTCATGATCTTTGTCTTTTACCAGATCTTCAGCTTTCCTTCGGTTCTCAAGCTCTTGACACATTCTGATAGTCAATCCTTCTAGTTTCCTTCTTAGGTTAGCATTAGATTCATTCAATTTTTCAACATCTTCAACTAGGGCTTCCATGTCTGCTTCATCAGAAGAACTATTTTCAGTAAGCTCCATCAGTTTCTTAGCATGCTCTCTTCTCTTTTCTAGAGAGGCTTTATATTTGACTTTGAGTTCATCAAAGGCTTTCTCAGTTTGAGTAAGATGATGAGTAAGCTCCCTCACAATGTATTCCCCTATATCTCCTTCCAAGTGGTTAAACTTATAGAAAGGTTGGCTTTGATACCAATTGATGAATACTAAGAGGGGGGGGGTTGAATTAGTATACCAAAAATTACTGAACTCAAACACTTAAACAGTTTAGCAGTAAATTGATATAATAGCTTTACTAACAAACCGGTTAACACAAATGCAAACCAAACAGAAAATAAGGCATTCACCCACAAGAGCACAATCACCATAACACAAGAGATTTTGACCTGGAAACCCAAATGGGAAAAACCATGGTGAGATGAAACTCACAAGTAACTATCTATAGAATAGTAACCAGACCGGTTAAGGTCATACAATGTTCTTCACCAGAATAGATCCTATTAGGAATCTCAATCTCTATTAGGAGATAAGTCTGATTAAAGACTACCTTGTGAGAGGATTTCAGATCCATAGTTGTGAACCACCTTGTTAGAGGATTTACAAAGGCTTTGCTAGGCCTACCCAGTTAAGGGTTTCAGACTTGTCGAAGATGTGAGTAATCAACACGTGAGTGATCTAAATACTAGAAAGTATGCTTGGTTAGATCCTTGATAGCTCATTGTTAATGCACATGTAGCATTACTTCAGTCTTCAATATCTCCACAGTCTGTTTCTTCACACAAACCTAATCTTCTTTTGTAATCGCACATACAAAAAAACTCATCAACCACCTAAAACCCTAACAACTCCTAAAACCCTAGACATGATGTCCTTATAAAGGAATCTGATTTCATGTCAGTCCAATAGGATTACATTGCAAGTTCCTAGGTTCAGTGTATCTAGACACATTTGGTAACACGACATAGAATCGCTGCCAAAGTGTCGGTGGATGATAACTCATCACAAAAATACCAGTTGGTAACTCATCATAGAGTAATACTGGTTCATACATTTACCGATTACCGGTTCACACATTTTACCAATTACTGGTTTGTCAAAATGAAGACTGGGAAAATTGATAACAACCACTTTGTTCCTTTGTACTGCTTTGGGATCCTCGAACCGCTTGAGGTCTTCATACCGCTTTGGGTCCTTATACTGCTTGAGATCGGTAAACACTTTCTGCAAAACACCGATAGTCTAAAGACTATAATACATAATACCAGTTGAGCATAACTCATACATACAAAAAGTGATCTCAAAGCAAGTGTGTGTCCATCAATGACAATCACAACATCAACATCAAAAATGCCAACATGTCCTTGAGACAATTAAAGTGAACAGGTTTAAAGTTTTTCTTACCTTTATCCTTTGATGTCGGTTTCTTCTTTGATGCTCCATCTTTTATTCCAGAGGTCTCACCTTCCTCATAACCGGAAAAACCAAGTCCAGTGGTATTCTATACCGGTTTTGCTGATTCAAGCTTTTGTTCTATCTTAGCAGTACTCTTATTGAATTTGGCAAGTATTTCCTTTGACTCAGTGAGTTCCTTGGAAATAGCAGCATCAGATTCCTTCAAGGTTGCATTCTTAGAGATAGCCATGTTTAGTTCACCTTGCATTTCTTCTTTTTCCACTTTACTCTCTTGGAGATGAGCATTAAGGGCACTGATTTCTTGCTTCAGCTTGGAGATCCTATGATCTTTGTCTTTTACTAGGTCTTTAGCTTTCCTTCGGTTCTCAAGCTCTTGACACATTCTGATAGTCAGTCCTTCCAGTTCCCTTCTTAGGTTGGCATTAGATTCATTCAATTTTTCAACTTCTTCAACTAGGGTTTCCATGTCTGCTTCATCAGAAGAACTATTTTCAGTAAGCTCCATCAGTTTCTCAGCATGCTCTCTTCTTTTTGCTAGAGAGGCTTTATATTTGACTTTGAGTTCATCAGAGGCTTTCTCAATCTGAGTGAGACGATGAGTAAGTTCCCTCATAGTGTATTCCCCCATATCTCCTTCCAAGTGGTTAAACTTATAGAAAGGCTAGCTTTGATACCAATTGATGAATACTAAGAGAGGGGGGAGGGGGGGTGAATTAGTATACCAAAAAATACTAAATTTAAACTCTTAAACAATTTAGTAGTTAACCGGTATAACAGATTTACTAACAAACTGGTTAAGACAAATGCAAACCAAACAACAAATAAAGTACTCACCCATAAGAGCACAATCACCATAACACAAGAGGTTTTGACATGGAAACCCAAATGGGAAAAATGATGGTGAGCAGAAACTCACAAGTAACTATCTACAGAATAGAAACTAGACTGGTTAAGGTCATACAATGTTCTTCACTAGAATAGATCCTGTTAGGAATCTAGATCTCTGTTAGGAGATAAGTCCTGTTAAAGACTACCTTGTGAGATGATTTCAGATTCACAGTTATGAACCACCTTGTTAGGGGATTTTACAAAGGCTTTGTTGGGCCTACCCGGTTAAGGGTTTCAAACTTGTCGAAGATATAAGTAATCAAGAAGTGGATGATCTAGATACTAGCACAATATGCTTGGTTAGATCCTTGATAGCTCATTGTTAATGCACATTTATCCTTACTTTAGTCTTCAATATCTCCACACTTTGTTTCTTCACACAGACCTAATCTTCTCTTCTATGATTGCACATACAAAAACCTCATCAATGCCTAAAACCCTAGACATGATGTCCTTATAAGGAGTCTGATTTCATGTCGGTCCAATAGGATTACATTACAAGTTCCTAGGTTCGGTGCATCTAGACACATTTGGTAACATGACACAAAATCACTGCCAAAGTGTTAGTGTATGATAACTCATCACAAAAATACCGGTTGGTAACTCATCACAGAGTAATACCGGTTCATTACCGATTACCAGTTCATACATTTTACCAATTACCGGTTGTCACAATGAAGATTGAAAAAATGTTAACTACCACTTTGTTCCTTTGTACCGCTTTGGGATCTTTGAACTGCTTGAGGTCTTCATACCACTTTGGGTCTTCAGTCAGTTTGTGACTGGTAAACACCTTCTGCAAAACACCAATAGTCTAAAGACTATAATACATAATACTGGTTGGAACAATTACCAGTTGAGCATAACTCATACAAAAGGAAGTGATCATAAAACAAGTGTGTGTCCATCAATGATAATCACAACATCATCAAAATCCCAACAAACCATCCTCATTCAATTTATTCCTAAGAAAACATTTAGTTCCAATAATATTTTTATTTTTTAGGTCGGGGAACTAAAGACCAAGTTTCATTCTTTTCTATCTAATCTAATTCATCTTCCATATCCTTTAACCAATGTTTATCCTTACAAGCTTCAATAATAGTTTCCGGTTCAACTTGAGAAATAAGACATACCTCTTCATTTGCCATTTTCCTTCTTGTCATAACTCCCTTGTTTCTATCTCCAATAATTTGATCTTCAGAATGATGTAATCTTACATACTTTGGTGTCTTTTCAACTTTAGGTTCACCATTCTGATCATTAGTCACAGTTGAGTGTTCTGATTGTGTCAGTGTAACTATTTCATCTTCCTGTACCAGTTGAGGCATTTTTGGTTTTGTTATGATCATTTCCACTATCGGTTCCTTGTCATATGATATAGAATGATTTTTGTACAGTTCATCCACTTTCACATTAGCACTTTCCATAATTTTCTGCAATCTTTTGTTATAGCATCTATATGCTTTGCTTTGCATTTACTTCCAAAAATTCAGAAATACTTAATAGTAGGTGTATGTTTAAACCACAGTTCATAAAGAGTCTTATTGGTTTCACCTTTGATGTGAACTCTATTCAATGTGTAGACTACTATATTCACTGCTTCTCTCCAGTAGATATGAGGCAATTTGGCTTCCATTATCATGGATCTAGCTGCATCTAAAATGGTTATGTTCTTCCTTTCAACTACCCCATTTTGCTAAGCAGACCTAGTTTCAGATAGATGTCTCCTGATTCCATTTGTCTCACAATAACTGTTAAATTCATGAGAAGTGAACTCACTGCCATGATATGATCTTAGACATTTAATTTTCAATCCAGTTTCTGTTTCAACCTTTTCTTTAAAGATCTTGAATTTATCAAAAGCTTTAGACTTCTCCCTTAGAAAATTCACCCACACCATTCTAGAATAGTCATCAATAATCAACATGAAATATCTATCACCTTGAAAGCTTCTAGTTATTGCTGGATGATGGGTTGGTGCTTGGGATAGACTAGCCTAGTCTATGCTCCTGGACCCTTTCCTTGGATCACCTAGTGTTCTCTTCACACCAAGGGTCTCTAGGACTTCCCTAGCTTGAGGAATACCTTGACCTTGCCCAATCCACCCACCAATGAGTTGCAATGCTATTCTTAAGGTCTCACCTACTCATGAGACTCAAAACCCCTTACTATGGCTAATAAGGGCTAGGCTTGTTCTACACCTTCCAAGGTCTTAGCAAGGTTCTATCAGGTCTAATTCATGGTCTTTCCACCCATTCATGTGCCCCTAAGAAGTTTCAAGACTCCAACCCCTTATCGATTTCACTATTTTGTGTTTTTGCTTACAAAATAGGGCTACAAGGATTAGGACCAATTAGGCCTCTTAATTGGTCTTTTAGGGCTCCCTCTCACAAACGATGCACAAAAAACCCAAACTCCCAAAATGGACTGCCATTAATTTGACAAGGACTCAAGGATTTTCTAGGTTTTAGGCCTCCAAGTGTCCGTACACTATCCTAAGTGGATTTTAAGGTTTTCAAGGGTTTTTGTGAGGGTTTTTAGGATATGCCTAGGTCACAGTGAAGGTTTTGTGTTTTAGCCACCTTGTTTGGATTGGTGGAGGCTCCTCCTTCACACTAGTGATGCTTCACACTCTCCTCTACACCTCCTCCAAAGGGTACACTCTCCTCTGACCAACCTTGCTCTTCAAGACCTCTGCACCAACAACCATTCCTAACCAGGCACTGTCCAGTCTCACCTAGGAATGGGTCTTCAAATGGCTTCCTTGAACTTTCAAGGGCCTTGCTTGCATGGGACTATATCACAGGGTCTTCACTCTCATTCCCCATGGTTTCATGGTGACTCCACAATGGGGAATGGAGTTATGACTTCATTTGCACAAACCAGTCCAAACTAGACAGTGACAATGCAATTTACAAAATATTTACAAACACACTCAACTGGCAAATAAAAACCTAATCTAATTGCTCACAATGTAAGTATTTACACCTTAGAAGACATTTCACATAGGTTTGCATTTAGTTCAATCCATTAACTTGCTCGGTAACTTCATTCAACCTGACTGGTAACCAACAAACAGTCACAGTCAAGCTTTTCTTGCTTGGGTCGTAGAAAGTCTGACATCCAACCCATTCATTTAGGGTTTGCAAACACTTATACCACCTTTGCCTTGGTCGGTGTGCCAAAATTAGGGCTCTCCATGCTCAATAAGGTTTTTTGATCTTTTGGGTGGAAAAGTTGCTTGACAACTTTTAAAAGTTGTAATGCAACTTTTGCATCTTTCGAGCAACTTTTCCATTGTTTCTTTTCATGACTCCTAGGCCTATTTTGGGCTATCCTAAGGACATCAACATGCCAATAAGGCCTAACACACATCCAAGGCACATTCAACCTCTCCTGCACAAGAAATCACAACAACAAACACTAAGGACCTACAACTAGGACCTAGTGCAGAACAAACGAGCTCATGGCCCTTATTACATGTACAATGGCGTCAAAAGAAGCATAACACCAACAAAACAAGAAGGAGGGAGAGCTTGGAAGGGTGCTCCTACACCATACTCCCCCTCTACACACAACTAAGAAAAAGGAGAAGAGATGAGAGTCGGGTCTATGCCAAGCTTCTTGAACTTGCTCTCCTCCACCCAAGTAGCTTCAGATAGCGGTTGATATGCCCATTTCACTAAGTGCTCCATGTAGACCTGGTGTCTAGTAGACTTCTTCACTCTGGATTCCAAGATCTCCTCTGCCATAGGCTCGTTCACTTGAGGTAAGGTATTCACATCCAAGTCTTGTAGTACCTTGGCTTGGTTCTTAGTCTGCCCTACTATCTCTCACTTGTACATTACCAGATTAGCAACATTAAAGACTAGTGAAATGGCTAAGTCTAAAGGTAAATCAACCTTATAGGTGTTCTCACCATATTTTGCTATAATTTGACAAGGTCCTACCCTCTTCATCTGTAGTTTGGTAGGCTTACCACTTTGCATCCTAGCTTTGCTCAAATGGACCATCACATAGTCACCCACCTTGAACTGAACTTCTCTCCTTTTCTCATCCACTTTGGCTTTCAATTTTTGAGTGGATTCAAGGATGGCCTTCTTAACTTTCTCTTTAACTTCCTTGATTGTTTGAGTGAAGTCCTCTACTTGCCCACTCTTCATCTCCAAAGTACTAAGGTCTCTCAACTCACATACTCCTCTTTGATGTCTACCATACACAACCTCAAAAGGACTTCTACCAGTGGTCCTATTCACACTATCATTATATGCATACTCTACTTGAGGAATGATTAGGTCCCATGTCTACCCATACTCCTTAGTTAGACACCTCAACAAATTGCCTAACACCTTGTTGATGACTTTAGTTTGACCATCTGTTTGTGGATGGTAAGCTGAGCTAAATGACAAGTTAGTTCCTAGTCTCCTCCATAATATTTGCCAAAAATGGCCCATGAACTTGCTATCCCTATTTGAAACAATGCTTAAAGGGAGTCCATGAATCCTAACAATCTCTTTGAAAAAGAGATGTGCAACATAGCTAGCATCATGTGTAGTCTTACATGGAATGAAATGACTCATCTTGGAAAATCTATCTACTACCACATAGATGTTGTCCATACATATTTTAGTCTTGGGAAGTCCTACTACAAAGTCCATGCTTATACATTCCCAAGGTCTATTAGGGACCGACAATGGTTGATAGAGACCAACATTGCTTGATCCTCCTTTTGCTCTTTGACACACTCCACATTGCTCTACATACCTTTTCACATCTCTTGGCAACTTTGGCCAATAGTAGTACCTCTGTACTAAGTCTAGGGTCTTATTAATCCCAAAGTGTCCACTCAAACTGCCATTATGTTTCTCTTGGATGAGGTTCTCCCTCATGGATCCTCTTAGTACACACAACTAATTACCCTTGAATAAGAGACCATTTTGGAGAGTGTACTCTACATGTTCACCATGGAAATGGTTCTCAAACTCCTTGCAAACCTTGTAAGCTGATGAGAAGTCTTCATCTCCTTCATAGAGGTCTTTGAAACTTCTATTCCTATGCTCTGCAACTGTAACTCTTGAATTGTCAACAACTTCATGCTTAATGCATCTGCCACCTTATTAAGTTGCTCCTTCTTATGCTTCATGGTGAAGGTGAAGGATTGGAGGTATTCCATCCATTTTAGATGTCTACTGCTAAGCTTCTCTTGAGTGTTGATGTAACTCAATGCCTGATTGTCTATGAACACTACAAATTCCTTTGGAAGTAGGTAATGCCTCCATTTCTTTAAAGACTGCACTAATGCATATAACTCTAGGTCATAGGCTGAGTACTTCTTGTTTGCTTCATTAAGCTTCTCACTGAAAAATGCCACAGGTCTTCCCTCTTGACTCAATACACCACCTACTACAATTCCACTTGCATCACACTCCAAAGTGAATAGCTTATCAAATGTAGGTAGGAGAAGGATAGGTTTTGTGGCTACTTCTTGCTTCAACATTTGAAATGCTTTATCAGCCTACTCAGTCCATTTAAACTTATTTTTAAGGCCTCCTTTAATGGTGTCAAGGACTGGTGCACATATGCCACTGAAGTTCCTCACAAACATCCTATAGAATTGAGCTAATCCATGGAAACTTCTAACTTCAGTCCCTATTTTAGGTGCAGGTCAATTCAAGATTGCCTCCACTTTGCTTGGATCCATCTTCAAGGTTTCCTTAGGCACCACAAATCCTAAGTAGACCAGCTCTTGCTTCAAGAAGTCACACTTCTCTAGGTTGATGGATAACTTCTCCTCATGCAACCTCTCTAAGACTAACCTCAAATGCTCAAGATGCTCCTCTTTGGTTCTTCTATAGATGAGAATGTCATCTAGGTACACCACCACAAATCTGCCTGTGAAGTCCTTTAACACCTCATTCATCAACCTCATGAAGGTTCTTGGAGCATTGGTAAGTCCAAATGGCATCACAAGCCATTCATACAATCCCTCCGTGGTTTTAAAAGTAGTCTTCCACTCATCACCCTCCTTAATTCTTATTTGGTGATAACCACTTTTAATGTCTAGCTTGGTAAAATACATAGCCCCTCTTAAACAGTCCATTAGATCCTCTATTCTAGGAATAGGAAACCCATACCTTATGGTGATCCTATTGATTTCTCTTGAGTCAGTGCAAAGTCTCCACTTACCTCCTTTTTTTGATGCTAGCACTACCAGGACTGCACATGGGCTGATGCTCTTCTTAATCAGTCCTTGTTCCAGTAACTCATGCACTTGCCTTCCAACCTCCTTATTCTGATCAGGTGTGAGCTTATATGCAGCCTTGTTAGGTAAGGATGCACTAGGAATAAAGTCGATTTGATGGCTTATAGACCTTCTAGGTGGGAGTGTTGCAGGTGTTCCATCACTCACTATGTCTTTATACTCTTGTAACATGTGCTTCACCTCCTTGGGTACTTCTACCTACAACTTGTCTTCTTCCTCCTTTGGTTTCATAAAGATGGAACACTTCACTATGTCCTCCTCATGTAGCAGGTTTAAGAACTCTTCATCGATAGCCAATAAAACACTTGGTGTTCTTGAAGTTCCCTCTTCATTCTCTATCAAAGACTGAATCTTGAAGGTCTTGTTGTCCTTCTTAAAGGAAATGGAGTTCTCCTCTCCATCATAGATCACCTTCCTATAAAATTGCCAGGGTCTTCCTAGCAATAGATGACAAGCATCCATGGGTAACACATCACAAAGGATCTTATCCTTGTATCCTCCAATGGAAAACTCTACCCAAGTCTGTTCATTGACTAGCACACTCTGCTCATGATTCAACCATGTCACCTTGTATGGGTTAGTGTGGGGTATCCTTGTGAGTTTCAACTTCTTAACTACCTCTTCTGATATTATGTTATTAGTAGACCCTGAATCAACTATCACCTTGCAAACTTTACCAAGAATCTTGCATCTCACCCTAAACAATGCCCTCCTATGCTTAGGTTCATTCTTGACTAGCTATCTTATCAAGACCCTATTGAACATCAGGTTTTCTGCAATCTCTGATTCAATATGGTCCACTTTAGGTGTCTTACTTCTTGAAGAGTCTTCATGTGCATAAGCAACCCTCTTTCCACTACTTGATGATGTAGGCTTGTCAGGGCATCTATATGCTGGATGTCCTAATTGTCCACAATTGTAACACTTCATAGTTGCAAAGTAGGAGTTACCTCTGCCAGTACCTCTACCCCTACTTGGACCACTTTGTGCACCTCTTCCTCTAGAATGTCCTCCCCTAAGATTGGCTTCACTGCCATGTTCAGTCAACTTGGCTTCTCCTTGGTTCCTTTGTTCATTTGCCTTGCTTTGGTAACCACCTCGGTGATTCACTTGTTCTCTACCTCTACCTCTACCCCTGTTATTAGAGTCTCCTTTCCCTTTTTTCCTCTCTTCTACCTTGGTAGCAAGTTGATGACACTTCTGGACAGTGGTAGGAGTCCATAGGCTTATCTCCTCTTGAATGTTCCACTTTAGGCCGCTGAGATACCTAGCCACCTTAATGGATTCATCTTCTTGGACTTTGGACCTAAGACATAGCTTTTGAAACTCCTCTATGTAGGAGGCTACATCAATATCCTTCTGCTTCAATCCTTGTCTCTTCTTATGAAGTTGGACTTCATAATCCTTTGGTAAGTAGTTCTCTTTAATCTTACTCACCATGGCCTTCCAATTGGCAATAGGTAGCTTACCCATACTAACTCTCTCTTCTTGCAAGTACTTCCACCATGTCAAAGTTGCTCCCCTTAATCTTGATTTGGCAACTTTAACCTTCTGAGCCTCTATCACCCCTTCACACTCAAAGTGGTTTTCCATGCCCTCAATCCATTCCATAATAGTGTCAATATCCATTCTTCCACTAAAATGTGGCAATCATTCAAAAGCTTTGGTGTTTAAGGCCTTAATAGCCTTCACAAAAGGTTCTTCATTGAACAAGGGATCTGGTTCAGGGATAATGTCATCTATGTCTATAGTTTTCTTGCCTTTACCCTTGGTGTCTTCATCCCAAGGTCCTTGTGTCCTCTGATCCACCACTTCTTGCAGTTTATCCCTTATCTCACTCATAGCTTCTTCAAGGAGTCTATTTTTCTCCTTCTACTCTTCCACCTCTCTAGCCAACTCTGCATTACTGACCATTTTTCTCTCCCCTACTAATTCACTAGTATATAGAGACATACACAATCCAACAAGTCTTTTACTTGCTCTGATACCAATCTGATGGGTTGGCGCTTGGGATAGACTAGCCTAGTCTATGCTCTTGGATCCTTTCCTTGGATCACCTAGTGTTCTCTTCACACCAAGGGTCTCTAGGACTTCCCTAGCTTGAGGAATCCCCTGACCTTGCCCAATCCATGCACCAATGAGTTGCAATGCTTCTCTTAAGGTCTCACCTTCTCATGAGACTCAAAACCCCTTACTATTGCTAATAAGGGCTAGGCTTGTTCTACACCTTCCAAGGTCTTAGCAAGGTTCTATCAGGTCTAATTCATGGTCTTTCCACCCATTCATGTGCCCCCAAGAAGTTTTAAGACTCCAACCCCTTACCGATTTCACTATTTTGTGTTTTTGCTTACAAAATAGGGCTACAAGGATTAGGACCAATTAGGCCTCCTAACTGGTCTTTTAGGGCTCCCTCTCACAAACTTTGCACAAACAACCCAAACTCCCAAAATGGATTGCCATTCATTTGATAAGGACTCAAGTATTTTCTAGGTTTTAGGCCTCCAAGTGTCTGTACATTGTCCTAAGTGGATTTTAAGGTTTTCAAGGGTTTTTGTGAGGGTTTTTAGGGTCTGCCTGGGTCACAGTGAAGGTTTTGTGTTTTAGCCACCTTGTTTGGATTGGTAGAGGCTCCTCCTTCACACCAATGATGCTTCACACTCTCCTCTACACCTCATCCAAAGGGTGCACTCTCCTCTGACCAACCTTGCTCTTCAAGACCTCTGCACCAACAACCATTCCTAACCAGGCACTGTCCAGTCTCGCCTAGGAATGGGTCTTCAAATGGCTTCCTTGCACTTTCAAGGGCCTTGCTTGCATGGGACTATAGTACAAGGTCTTCACTCTCATTCCCCATGGTTGCATGGTAATTCTACAATGGGGAATGGAGTTATGACTTCATTTGCACAAACTAGTCCAAACTGGACAGTGACAATGCAATTTACAAACTATTTACAAACACACTCGACCGGCAAATAAAAACCTAATCTAATTTCTCACAATGTAAGTATTTACACCTTAGAAGAAATTTCACATAGGTTTGCATGCATTTCAATCCGTTAACTTGCTCGGTAACTTCATTCAACCTGATTGGTAACCAACAAACAATCACAGTCAAGCTTTTCTTTCTTGGGCCGTAAAAGTATAACATCCAACCCATTCATTTAGGGTTTGCAAACACTTATACCACCTTTGCCTTGGTTGGTGTGCCAAAATTAGGGCTCTCCATGCTCAATAAGGTTTTTTGATCTTTTGGGTGGAAAAGTTGCTTGACAACTTTTAAAAGTTGTCATGCAACTTTTGCATCTTTCGAGCAACTTTTCCATTGTTTCTTTTCATGACTCCTAGGCCTATTTTGGGCTATCCTAAGGACATCAACATGCCAATAAGGCATAACACACATCCAAGGCACACTCAACCTCTCCTGCACAAGAAATCACAACAACAAACACTAAGGACCTACAACTAGGACCTAGTGCAGAACAAACGAGCTCATGGCCCTTATTACATGTACAATGGCTTCAAAAGAAGCATAACACCAACAAAACAAGAATGAGGGAGAGCTTGGAAGGGTGCTCCTACACCACTGGACCACATAAGTCAGTGTGAATAAAATCAAGTACATCATTAGATTTATCATGTATGCTCTTAAAAGAACTTCTAATTTGCTTACCCAATTGACAATCCTTACATACCGGATTATGAGGCTTCATAATCTTAGGTATATCTTTAACTACCTTAGTTGAACTGATATTAACAATACAATCAAAATTAACATGACACAACCTTTTATGCCATAGCCAACTTTCATCTATATGAGCAATCAGACATGTCTTATTACCAGTGTTCAAGTGAAAGATATTACTTCCTGTTTGAATATCGGTTGCAATTTCCAAACTAGTCTTGTTAATGATTTTGCATTTTATATCTTTGAACTAAAGTTGAAAACCCTTATCAACCAATTGAACAACACTCAGAAGATTATGCTTCAAACCTTCTACATAATAGACATTATCAGTATTATGCTTTCCATCCAAAGAAATAATACCTCTACCTTTGATCATACATGCCTTGTCATCTCCAAATCTGACTTGGCCTCCACTATATTCTTGCAGGGACAAAAATTTCCTTTTATCTCTAGTCATATGGTGTGAGCATCCACTATCAATTACCCATTCATCTTTGTCTTCAACTTTTGCTGCCAGGGCCTTCTCTTCATTTTTGATAGTCAGTTTTGGTTCATCTTCCTTCAAAGCATAAAACACCCATTCCTTTCCATTGTTGGATCCACTAGTAGAGTCTTATGTTGGTTCATCTCTAGAGTCATCTGTTACTCCTTCCTCATTTTCTATGTAACATTGTTTTCTTTTCTTGAATCTATATCTATTCTGGTTAGGCTTAAAAGTTTTCTTAGCTCTTTCCTCAAACCTTGCATTCCTTTCAAGACATCTAGATGAAAAATAACCAATTTTATTAAATGCAAAACATTTAAAAGGGTGCCTTTCCTTCATACTTACTTCCAGTTGGTCTTTTATGTACTCTTCTAGCAAATAAGGCTTCAAGTTTCTCAAGCTCTTCATCTTCTTTCCTCATGTCTTTTAGTTATTTTGCATATAGGGCTCTCCAATCATTCTTGCTGGTAGATGTTGATGATGATGCATGAAAAGTAGATTCAGACTTTACAACTCCAGAAGATCCAAATTCTTCAAGCTCAAAAGCAGATAATTTTACAATCAGAATGTCTCTGTTAACTGAAGTGTTTGCCATTGTTCTTAACTCATTAATTGCAGTTGCCTTCATCTTGTAAGCTGGTGGAAGGGCTCTCAAGACTTTGGAAACTATTTCATCTTCACTTAGAAATCCTCCACAACATTGAATTCCCATAACAATCTCATTTACTCTTTCCATAAACACAACAATTCTTTCATTTTCTTCCATGTTCAAGTTTTCATATCTTACCCAGTAACCATCAAGTTTAGCAATTTTGATAGTAGGGTCACCTTCATTTAGAGTTTTCAATTTATCCCACATAACCTTAGCCTATGATTTGTCAGTTAATCCCATGATCTGGGGATCAGTAAGTGCACACAAGAGGGCTTCTCTAGCTCTGCAATCATTTTCAATGTTCTTATCCAAGTCTACAGGAGCAGGATTACTAGATGCCAAATCATAAGGTTTGTATCCTTCTCAGTGATCTCCCAAATATCCTTGCCAAAACATCTAAGATGAGTCTCCATTCATATTTTCCATATCCCATAATTTGTTCCATCAAGCTTAGGGATTTCTCTTCTGAAAATAGCTGCTAGTGGATTAGTAGTTTTAGCTGCCATAGGATCTACCTCAAGCGGTTAAGCTTCTGCAAAAGAGGACCAAAGCTTTGATACCAATTGTTAGGATAAACAGTGAACAACTCAGAGGGGCATTTAATCAGTTGTTAACAGATTATAACTTTTAGTCCACAATATAACCTTAAACAAATCAAGTACCGGTAAAGCATAGATAGATGCCGATAGAAACAAATACCGGTAAACAATAAAACTTAACAATTTAACCAGATAATCAATGTAAAGCAACCATACCACATAACACCATGATTTGTACGTGGAAAAATTGGAAAGAGAAAAACTATGGTGGGAAACCTACCCACAGTCAGATGATACTTCTGCAAAAAGTATGTGTTACAATGAGGGGCCTGCACTTACAAAAAGGCACACTGCCTAGAGCGTATTGCTCATTACAAAAGAGTCTCACTGACTATAGAGAGGCTGCAACCTTCTCAAGATAAATGGACATCAATCCAATAGAGCAAACTGCCAAAAATAGCATCTATCATGCATGATTATAGTCCTAGTTAAGTTCAATGTCGGAGGACTAAATCCTCTTCTAAATCCAATATGATCACCAATGATCAACCAATTCCTCTACCTAAATGATATTACAATATTTGCACATTATATTCCTTGACCATGACCTTTCCAATAACCATGATACTTTACAAAGAGTTTCTATCTCTTATTTATACAAACCCTAAGGCCTAAACCAATTAGGTCAGCCACCTAAAGATATTACAATAAGATCATTACATAATTCCATTTACAATGATATGTCATGTCATCTAAATATCACACCAATAATAGAAAATCCATGAAATATCCAGATAACGTGTAGAGTACATGTTAACATGACATCGGTCCATAACCTAGATAGGCATCGAACCTATTCTGGGTCCACCACGCCAAAGCAACATCTTCAAGCAGTTGAAGCACGATCAAAGAACATCTTCAGCATCCCGAAATCTAGAAGGAAGCTGCACCAACACCAGTTATGCATTCTATCATGATTCCTCAATAAAATTTATATCGGTAAAGCCTTAAACCAAAGTCGGTAAGGGTTTACCAGAGTGTATGATAACATCTGATTACCAAGACAATACCAACTAACCAAAACATGCTCATGGATCATATAACACATGAAATCAAATATAATTTACTAATCCAAACTTGCCAAAAGTGTCAACAGATAATCTCTTCTACTGGTAACACTAGATCTTCTACTAGTAACCAGAAACTTGTCTATCGGTAACCATCCATAATAGCTAGAGTTGACATCAATGCAACACATAATCAATTCATCCATAATGCCAACAATTATGATTTACATTATATAGCATGGACCTAAATCAAGTAACCAAATAATTATATCCACTGGGGATTCCACTAGGACCAAAATCCAACATGCTTCACTTGCCGGTAGAAACCCTCAGTGAAACTTTAATCGGATCCGAATAGGACCACCATAATAGCACACCATCCAAAGCAAAGTCTCCAAATTCTCGGGATATGATCAATAAGAACCAACTGATGGTATGATGAAAGAATAAGTATCTGATAGATTACTGAGAAGGGGAGAGGGTGAATCAGTAAATTGAAAAACTGATACAAACTTCCCAAACTCAAATTCAAACTCACAAAGTAAACTTTCACTGTCAAGATCAATACTTATAAGAATAATCAACATCAACCAGTTAATTGTTATACCAAATTAATAGTAAACATCATTCAACTTGTAAATATCAACATACTTCATCACTAAATGATTCTAGTTATCATGCCTTATCTAAAGTTAATCAAATCACCAAATAAGATCATAACCACAAAAACATTCACCACTTGACACAAATATTTATATGTGGAAAACCCAAATAGGTAAAAACCATGGTGAGATGAGACTCACAAGATAGCTATCTGAACTCTTTTGAAGTTCACCCTGTTAGGAGCCAAGCCTGTTAAAGCTTTTACAATAAGTCCTGTTAAGAACTAATTCTATTAGGAATCACCCAATAAAGGGATTTACAAAAGTGCCTTGATAAAAAGAAAAATACCCTGTTAGGAGTAACCTCGGTAGAGAGTTTGATAATCCAAGCTAATTGACCACCTTGTTAGAGGATTTGGGAGTAACCAAGCTTGTTAGAGCTTACTTAGCTAGGGGATTTCAATTTTGTTGTAATTGTTAGAAAACAATAGGTTTTCTTGATCTATCTAAATAGCACTACATTTGCTTAATCAGATCCTTTTAGGCTTCAATCTGCCTTTACTCAAATTGTAGATCCATTCTCTAGTTAGGAAACCACACACTCAACTGATTTCAGCCAACACCTTGCCAACTCCTTTTACAAACAACTTCATCGGCCTTAAATACAAATCAATTTTGTCGATAACACTACAAAAACTAACTCTCTCATAGAGATTATAAACAATTAGGTTCAATTGTGATCATTAGATTTACATAGCAATCAGTACACATTCTTCAAGAAAATTCCAACTGCTCCATGATCATCACTTCATCAGACTTGTAACTCATCACACGCTTTGCATTAGATGCAATCCACTTTGCTCTTTCCCTATATAATCAAACAAACAAACAAACGTGCCAAAATAATCTGAACTTATCCTCATACAATGATCACACTTATCACTATCATTACTGGTCAACATTAGATCTTAAACCAACATACTTGATCGGTGAAGGTTTAACAAAACAACAACTGGTATGTTTTATTGGGTACATTACATAGAAAGGTTTTAACCTTATACACTGGTTTACCAGTTCAACTCACATACTCGCATAATGGTTTACAACATATTCCTACAAGCTCTTCCTACTGGTTACAAGACAATATCAATAATAACAACAATATCAGCAATATCATAAATACCATCACCGCATCAATTGACATTAATGACAACATAACACTTCATTAATGCAATCTTTATGCAAATGCCAACAATCTCCCCCTTTGGCATTGATGGCAATACAAATATCAATTCCTCTAATTGTTGCTATGATTGGTGAATAGGAATCCTTACATTACCAGGTATTCACCATGCTTTGTCTATCTTCAACCTGTCACTAGTTTCCCTTTTCCAATCACATAATTCTTCTCCCCCTTTGACAACAATGCCAAATTGAAAGTAAAACATGTAATTAACACTGTGCATCAACAACATACTGCAACTGTATGCTCCCCCTATGGGATACATCCACTCCTACATCAATCCTTCTAAGATTTTGCAAGTGAGTCAGAGACTGATGCAATCAACATCATGCTTAACTAACTTCATGAAGGGGTACAACCCCTAGTTGTCTTTTAAGACACTCAAATGTAGTCTTAGGTAGAGGTTTGGTAAAGATATATGTTGCTCCTTGGTAGAAACATGCTCTAAGATAACATCTTTACTTTGAACTTTCTCCCTCAAAAAGTGATACTTCAATTAAATGTGCTTGGTGTGGGCGTGCAAACTTAGAAATATTTATGGCACTTGTATTGTCAGATAAAATCTTTATAGGTTCTGAGATTTTCATCTTGAAACCTTCCAAAATGTGCCTCATCCAAATAGCCTGTGTGCAATTCATATAAGCTGCAACATACTCAGCTTTAGCAGTAGATTGTGAAGTACAACTTTTCTTCTTACTACTCCATGAAACTAGCATTCCTCCAAGAAAAAATGCTCCACCCATAGTACTTTTCCATTCCTCAACATTTCCTGCCCAATCAGCATCTATGTACACTTTAAAATCAAAATTTCCTACATATGGATACCATAATCCATAGTCAACTATACCTTTCAAATATCTAAAAATTCTCTTGGTTTCTATCAGATGTACTTCCTTTGGATTCTTCTAAAATATAGCAACTATATCAGCCGCATGGGTAATATCCGGTTTGCTGTGAACAACATAATGTAATTTTCCAATCATTGATCTATATTCCTTTTCATCAACAGACTTAGATTCATCTTCCTTGGATAACTTACAACCTATAACCATTGGAGTTCCAACTGGTTTACAGTCACTCATGCCAAAAGTCTTCAAAACCTCTTTCACATACTTAGATTAAGTAATGAAAATACCATTCTTCATTTGTTGTATTTGCAATCCTGTGAAATTTTTTATTTCCCCTACTAAAGACATTTCAAATTCATTTTTCATTTCATCTGCAAAACTGTTGCTCGTGACATCATTACCTCTAGGAATAATATCATCAACAAATACTTCACTGACCAGTATTTTATCTCCTTTAGACTTGAGATAAATATTACTATTATCACTAGTTTTTGCAAAGCCTACCTTCATCAGATGTGTATGAAGCCTTTCATACCATGCCCTGGGTTCCTGCTTTAATGCATACAAAGCTTAATGCAATCTGCATACCATGTCTTTCTCATCTGTCAAAGCATAACCAACAGGCTGCTCAATGTGTACCTCTTCTTCTAATATCCCATTCAAAAATGCAGGCTTAACATCCATCTAGTATACCTTGAACTTCTTATGGGCTGCAAATGCAAGTAATGTTTTGACAACTTCCAGTCTTGCTACTGGTGCAAAAGTTTTGCCATAATCTTCTCCTTCTTCTTGTGCATAACCCTTGTAGACTAATCTTGCCTTGTTGCAAACTACAACACCATATTCATTTAACTTATTTCTGAACACCCATTTAGTTCCTATAACATTCTTGTTTACCGGTTGGGGTACCAGGGTCCAAGTGTTGTTCTTCTCAATTTGATCCAATTCCTCCTCCATAACTTTAACCCAATGATCATCACCAAATGACTCCTTATCACTTCTTGGTTTAATAGTGGAGATCATACAAGAGTTCTCTCTTATTCTTCTTCTAGTTAGTACTCCAACATCCTTATCCCCAATAACTTTCTCAGGATTGTGATTCAGTCTCACATATCTAGGAATAACGTCATTCTCTTCAGGTTCAGCTTCTTCATTATCATCTTCTTCTAAATTTATTTGTTCAAGTTGAACAAGTACATCAAAATTTTCTTTACTGGTTTCTGATTTAACAGTTTTAGGTTCCAAAAGCAAAATGCAAGGATCTTCATCCTTTTTCTCTAAACTAGTTCCCTCTGAGACTTCAGGACATTCATCTACATGAACATCAACACTCTCAACAATTCTTTGTGTTTAGTTGTTGAAGCATTTGTAGGCCTTACTCTTGGTGGAATAGCCAAGAAATATGCCTTCATCACTCTTAGCTTCAAACTTT
Source organism: Cryptomeria japonica (assembly GCF_030272615.1). Lineage (NCBI taxonomy): Eukaryota > Viridiplantae > Streptophyta > Pinopsida > Cupressales > Cupressaceae > Cryptomeria > Cryptomeria japonica. The sequence goes on along the minus strand of NC_081411.1, from coordinate 846,184,875 downwards.
CTTATGCAATCACTTCTCTTAATAAAACATTTTCTACCAAATATCTTAAAATAGCTAACATCAGGTGATCTCCCATACCAATTTTCATAAGGGGTCTTGTCCTTACCTCTTTTCACTAGAACTAGGTTCATTGTGTAGACATTTGTACTTACAACTTCTTTCCAAAATGTTTTCGCTACACCTCCTTGTATCAACATTGTCCTAGTAGATTCAACCACTAACTAGTTGTTCCTCTCTGCTATACCATTCTGCTGTGGTGTCCTCAGTGCAGAAAGTTGCCGCTTGATAGCATTCTCATCACAATACTTAGTGAATTCCACATAAGTAAATTCACTACCTTGATCTATTCTCAGACATTTTATCTTTTTGCCACTCTCTTTCTTAGTTAAGGCCCCGAATGCCTTGAACTTACCAAAAGCTTCATTCTTACCTTCAAGAATGTGACCCACATCATCCTTGGACAATCATCAGTGAAGATCATGAAATATCTATCACCATGAATGCTTCTTGTTCTTATTGGTCCATATAGATCTGTATGAACCAAATCTAACAAGTGCTCTACTAAGAAGGACTTTCTCTTGAAAGTTGAAGAAGTCATATTTCTGACATTCTTTACAAAGAGAATTAACCGGTTTGTCTAGCTGAGGTAGACCTCATACTATCTTAGACTTTCTCAATTTAACAATGTTATCAAAGTTTATATGACAAAATCTCCTATGCCAAAGCCAACAATCATCTATTTTTGCAATCAAACAGTTGCTAACTTTAGGATTAAGATGAAATAGATTACCTCTGGTTTGTTTCCCGGTTGCAACTAATTCACCTTTGTTGTCAAAGATTTTGAACATACCATTTCTAAACTCCAATCGGCATCCTTTGTCATTAAGTTGTGCTACACTCAAAAGATTGTGCTTTAGACCTTCAACCCAATAGACATCGTCAACACTGCTCTTCCTATTAAGAGAAATAACTCCCTTACCTTTGACCATACATGGTGAGTCATTGCCAAATCTGACAACACCGCCATGAAATTCCTTCAAGGAAAGAAATTTTCTCTGATCACCGGTCATGTGATGTGAAAAATCACTATCAATGATCTATTCATGAGAGTTATCCATCTTGGACACTAATGCCTTCTGATCTGATATCTCTTCCTTAATAGCTACAAACACAATATCTTCACTAGCATCATCATCAGATTCTTCATCAGTGATACCACTATCAACCGCTATAAGACAATCTCTCTTGCCTTTTCCCTTATACTTATTGATTTTGTCTCTCTTGTATTCATTTTCACTATTAGGACAATTAGGTGCTATATGACCAATCTAGTTGCATGCAAAACATTTTAAAGGTAGCTTACCTCTGTATTTCCCAATGCCTCTAGGTAGTCATTTTGCCAACAATGCTTCAAGTTCCACTAAGTTGTCTTCATCATCAACATCTCTACTAGATCTAGATTCATAGCTATGGCCGGTATCTCTACTTTTTCTCATAGATGGGTTAGAGACAAAATCTCTGAATGCAGATTCTAATATTTGTACACTACCATCATAGCCGTTTAATTTAGAAGCAGTAAGTTTGCCAATGATAGAGTCAAGAGTTACCTTAGTTTTGTCAATGGACTTCAGATCCTGAATAGCTGCAACTCAGATAGCATAGACTGGTAGAAGGGTTCTTAGTACCTTACTGATTACCTGTGGCATCTTCCACTTTCCCTCCTACACTCTTTATTTCACCAACTATCTCTTTTATCCTTTGACTAAACTGCTAGTTATTTTCACCTTCAGACATTCTCATGTCATCAAACTTTCCTCTTAGGCTCTCCTCTTTAGAAATATTAACATGTTCATCACCGCTACAAATCTCTTCAAGTTTTTTCCATACTTCATATGCAGTTTCAAGACCATCAACATCTATATATTAAACATCAGATAGGGAACTGATAATAGCCTCCAATTCTTAATGATTTTCTTGTTGTTCTTTCTTCTGATCATCAGTCAAAGTTCTAGTAGGTGCAACATACTGAGTTTCTACATGATCCCAATACTGACTTCCAAGACTCTTGATTTAAATCTTCATTTTGTCACTCCATATCCTATACTTATCTTTGTTGAACTTCGAACCTTCCTTCTTCATCATGATCTACAAGATCTTTTCCTCAAGCTGTTAGACTTTAGGTTAAAGAGGACCTGAGAAGCTTTGATGCCAATTGATGGTATGATGAAAGAATAATTATTCGGTAGATTACTGAGAGGGAGGGGGGTGAATTAGTAAACTGGAAAACTGATACAAACTTCCCAAACTCAAATTCAAACTCACAAATTAAACTTTCACTGTCAAGATCAATAGTTATAAGAATACTCAACATCAATCAGTTAACTGTTATACCAAATTAATAGTAAACACCATTCAACTTGTAAATATCAACATACTTCATCACTAAATGATTCTAGTTATCATGCCTTATCTAAAGTTAATCAAATCACCAAATAAGATCATAACCACAAAAACATTCACCACTTGACACAAATATTTATACGTGGAAAACCCAAATAGGTAAAAACCACAGTGAGATGAGACTCACAAGATAGCTATCTGAACTCTTGTGAAGTTCACCTTGTTAGGAGCCAAGCTTGTTAAAGTTCTTACAATAAGTCCTGTTAAGAACTGATTCTATTAGGAATCACCCGATTAAGGGATTTACAAAAATGCCTTGATAAATAGAAAAATACCCTGTTAAGAGTAACCTCGATAGAGGGTTTGAGAATCCAAGCTAATGGACCACCTTGTTAGAGGATTTAGGAGTAACCAAGCTTGTTAGAGCTTACCTAGTTAGGGGATTTAAATTTTGTTGTAATTGTTAGAAAACAACAAGTTTTATTGATCTGTCTGAATAGCACTACATTTGCTTGATCAGATCCTTTTAAGCTTCAATGTTTCTTTACTCAAATTTCAGATCCACTCTCTGGTTAGGAAATTACACACTCAAGTGATTTCAGTCAACACCTTGCCAACTCCTTTTACAAACAACTTCATCGACCTTAAATACAAATCAATTAGGTCAGTAACACAACAAAAACTAACTCTCTCATAGAGATTACAAACAAGTCAGTTCAAGTGTGACTATTGGATTTACATATCAATCAGTACACATTCTTCAAGAAAATTCCAACCGCTCCATGATCACTACTTCATCGGACTTGTAACTCATCATGTACATTGCATTAGATGCAATCCACTTTGCTCATTCCCTAGACAATCAAACAAACAAACAAACACACCAAAATAATCTGAACTTATCCTCATACAATGATCACATGTGTCACTATCATTACCGCTCAACATTAGATCTTAAACCAACATACTTGATCGGTGAGGGTTTAACAAAACAACAACTGGTAGGGTTTATTGGTTACATTGCATAGAAAGGTTTTAACCTTACACATCAATTTAGGGTTTAATTCACATACTCACATATCGGTTTACAACATCTTCCTCAAAGCTCTTCCTACCGGTTACAAGACAATATGAATAATAACAACAATATCATCAATATCATAAATACCATCACTGGTTCAATTGACATCAATGACAATATAACACTTCATTAATGCAATCTTTATGAAAATTCCAACATGAACAACATGAAAGAAACCAATTCCATAAGCTGGACCCAAAAATCCATTGACCAAGTCACCAAAACAACATACTGGCAAATCTAACCATGAACGCCAAAAGCAAGGTGAAGCCAAAAGATAGCTAGTAAAAGAATAAACCAACTGATAACCAGAAATACCAAAAGCAATAACCAAACCATGAAACCACCAAAATATAGAAAGCATGTAACCAACAGAATAACCATCCAAAATTGATTCTAGAGGTCTGGTCATATAGAATCAGAATCACAGCCAGAACTAAAAAGATCACTGAGAGTAACCAGGATAGGTCCAACCGAGATAGTCTCCAATCGGGATACAGTATTGAAATAAATGACAACACTTAACCAAATCTAGTATATTTCCAACAATCTCCCCCTTTGGCATTTGTGACAACACTGAATGTGAAAAACATCCAAGTGCCAAGGAATGCCAACAAACCCCAAAACCATCAAAAGATATAGCAGTTTTCACATGAATACCTTCTCCCCCTTTGAAATCAATGATAAAGGACGAATACTAAACCAAGAGTACTGAACCAAACAACTGAGTACTCCCCCTGAGTAGTAGCACCATCTTCATCAACTCGGATCAGAAAAGTATGTTTGGTAAGCTCACCGGATTGATGCATCTCTACATCTCTAAGTATCTTCCAGAGGGTTGGTAACCCCCAACCAATCTCTAAGATATTCAAAAGTGTCTTTAGGCAATGGTTTCATTAGAATATCTGCAATTTGTTCCTTAGTAGGCACATAAACCAATTTGACTTCCTTTGCTTCAACCTTTTCCTTCAAGAACTTATACCTTATATAAATGTGTTTTGATTTGGAATGAAATACCGGATTCTTTGACATATCAATAGGAATAGTATTATCATAGTGAATAACAATAGGCTCATCATAACTTACCCTTATATCCTTTAACATCTATTTCATCCATAAAATATGAGTATAGTTGGTAGTAGCTGCAACATATTCTGCTTCGGCTGTAGACAATGAAGTGCATGATTGTTTCTTACTAAGCCATGAAACCAACTTCTTCCCAAGAAAGAATGCATCGCCAGTAGTGCTCTTTCAGTCATCCACAATATATGCACATAATGTGAAGTCATCATTCTTTGGATACCATAACCCAAAGTCTGTTGCACTTGCCAAATATTTGAATATCCTCTTGACAACAATATCATGAGTTTCTCTAGGATCTTCCTGAAATATAGAAGCAATATAGACAACATTCATTATATCGGGTCTTGTCTAAGTTAGGTATAACAAACCACCAATCATTGATTTGAATCTACTCAGGTTCACCTTAGGTGATTCATCATCCTTTGACAATTTTCAACCAGTTATCATAGGAGTACCGATAGGTTTAGAATTCTCAACTCCAAATTTCTTAAGTAACTCCTTCACATAATTAGTTTGACAAATGAAAATACCTTTATCAGTCTGAGTAATTTGCAAACCTAGAAAAATTACCAATCATAGACATTTCAAATTCATTCTTCATATCATTAGCAAATTTCAAGCATAGACCTTCTTCTCCTCCAAAAATGATATCATCCACAAAGACTTCAATAATCAATATGTCACCATGCTCAATTTTGTAATATAAGTTACTATCAACATAACCTTTACTAAAACCAATCTTTAAAAGATACTTATCCAATCTAGCATACCATGCTCTAGGGGCCTATTTTAGTCCATATAAATCTTTCCTCAATCTGCAAACCATGTCCTTGTCTTTTGATAAAGAAAATCCATCAGGTTGTTGAATTTAAACTTCCTCTTCAACATTTTCATTCAGAAAAGAACATTTAACATCCATCTAATATACTTTGTAGTTCTTGTGTGTAGCATAAGCAAGAAAAAGTCTTACTGCTTCAATTATAGCAACCAGGGCAAAAATTTCCTCATAAACAATTCCTTCTTCCTATGAATAACCTTTGCAAACCAATCTAGCCTTGTTCCTTACCACTTGACCTTCCTTATTCAATTTGTTCCTAAAAACCCATTTAGTTCCAATAATGTTCTTGTTTTTAGGTCTAGATACAAGTTACCATGTCTTATTCTTTTCAATCTGATCTAATTCCTCTTCCATTACTTTTATCCAATTTTCATCCTTACTTTCTTCAATGAAAGATTTTGGTTCAATTTGAGAAATAAAACATACCTCTTCAACAACTAACCTTCTCCTAGTCATCACACCTTTCTTTTTATCTCCAATAATTTGATCTTTAGAATTATTTAGCTTTATTTGCTGACTCATTTTGTTGTTCCTCTATCACTGTTGAATTTTCTGATGCTATCGGTGTCACTGGTTCACTGTTCTAAAGTTATTCTTGCATTACCAGTTCAAATCTAATAAATTCATCTTCCGAGCCATAATCATATGCTCTAATTTGATTACTGCCATGCTCATCCACCTTAACATTTATGATTTCCAATATCCTATTCAATCTTTTGTTATAACATCTATATGCTTTGCTCTTAGTAGAATAACCCAAAAATATTCCTTCATCACTTCTAGGATCAAACTTTCCTAATGCATCATCTCTTCTAATGTAACATTTGCTTCCAAAAATTGTGAAATATCTGTCAGTAGGACTATGACCAAACCATAGTTCATAAGGAATCTTACTGGTATCACCTTTAATGTGTACTCTATTGAAAGTGTATACAACAGTATTGAAAGCCTCTCTGCAATAGATATCAGGTAATTTAGCTTCAGTCATCATAGTCCTTGCAGCATTCAAAAGTGTTTTGTTCTTTATTTCCACCAATCCATTCTGCTATGGGGTTCTAGGTGCAAAAAATTGTCTCCTAATACCATTCCTTTCACAAAAGTTGTTGAACTCACCAGATGTAAACTCACTGCCATGATATGATCTTAAGCACTTTATCTTCAGTCCTATCTTAGTCTCAACCATAGCCTTGAAGATTTTGAATTTCTCAAAAGCTTTAGATCTCTCTTTCAAAAATGCCACCCACATCATTCTAGAATAGTCATCAACAAGTAACTTAAAATATCTATCACCTTGAAAGTTTTTAGTCCTTTCCGGTCCACACAAATCAGTATGAATAAGATTAACAATTTTATTAGATTGATCATGTACACTTCTAAAAGAAGTTATAACTTGCTTACCCATTTGACATTCTCTACATACTGAATTATGAGGTCTAACAATCTTGGGCACATCTCTGACAGTCATTATTGAACTGATCTTTACTATGCAATCAAAATTAACATGACACATCCTCTTATGCCATAACCAACTTTCATCAATTTGAGTAATCAATAAATCCTTCTCACCGGAGTTCGAATGAAAGATAATACCATTAGTCTGAGTTCCGGAAGCAATCTCCAATCTAGATTTATTAATGATCTTACATTTTCCATCCTTGAATTGCAAATGAAATCCTCTATCCACCATTTGACCTACACTTAAAAGATTATGATCTAAGCCTTCAATATAATAAATATTTAGTATTAGTCTTACCATCCAATGATATTGTTCCTTTGCATTTGATCCTACATGCTTTGTTGTCTCCAAATTTGACCAATCCACCATCAAATTCTTACAATGATAAGAACTTTCTTTTGTCACCAATCATGTGATGTGAGCATCCACTGTCTATAACCCAATCATCATTTACTTCAATTTTAGCAACCAAGGCCTTTTCCTCAGTATGTGTTGGTTCAATGACAGATTCTGAAGAATCATCCTTGGTAGAAATAAAGACCCAATCTTTACCAAATGAAGAACCATTACCATCCACTAATAGGTTCATCATCATCATCACCAGCATAATAACATGATTTATTTCTTCTAAATCTAGGTCTGCTCTGATATTCAAGATTAGGCTTATAATTCCTCATAAATATTTCATGATTTCTAGTAGCTTTCTCAGGGCATCTAGATGCAAAATGACCAATCTTATTACATGAAAAACATTTAAAATGAACTTTTCCTTCATACTTACTTCTAGCTAGTCCTTTAGGAATCCTTCTAGCAATCAGGGCTTCCATCTCTTCAAGATCTATTTCTTCTTTCTCAATTTCCTCCATTTCCTTAGCATACATCATTTTCCAAGCTATCTTTTGTTTACCGGATGCAGATACTCTATATACAGTCTCAGTTTTAGCAGCACTCTGATCTCCAAGTTCAAGAGCAGTCAATTTTCCAAGTAGTGTATCTCTGGTCACAAGGGGTACTTGATATTGTTTGGAGTTCATTGATAGTAGTAGCATTCATCTTGTAAGCTAAAGGTAGAGCTCTTAGAACTTTTGACACTATCTAATCCTCACTAACAAATCCGCCACAACATTTGATACCCATGACAATCTTATTAACTCTATCCATGAAAGAGCTTATCTTCTCATCTTCTTCCATCTTCAAAGTTTCATATCTTACCCAGAAACCTTCAAGTTTTGCAATCTTCATAGCCTTATCACCTTCATAAAGAGTTTCAATCTTTGTCTAGATTAGTTTAGCATTCTCCAACTCTATGAAATTCAATATCTTTTCATCAGATAGGGCACTTAACAACGCTTCCTTTGCTCTTACATCATTTTCAGCTCTCTTTTGTTCTTCAACAGGTATCGGTGTTCTAGAATTAGGATAATGAGGTATATACCCTTTCTCCACTATCTCCAAAACTTTAGCTCCAAGACATCTAATATGAATCTTCATTCGCTTCTTCCATATCTTGTAATTTGTGTCATCAAATTTGGGACTCTCCTTCTGGTAAGGATTGAATGCATAACTATATGTAGTTACCATCAGATCTCGTCAAGCGGTTAAGCTTCTACAAAGAGGGCCTCGCTCTGATACCAATTGTTGGAATGCACTAATACCGATAGTAAACTAAGGGGGGGGAATGAATAAGTTTACTAACAATAACAACAATCAATTCAATTATAAACCTTAAACCAAAGCACAACCCAATGAAGAATATAACATGAAAGCACAACACACAACACCAATATTTGACGTGGAAAACCTGAAAAGGGAAAAACCATGGTGGGAACCCCTACCCACAATCAGATGAATACTCTACAATAGTATTATGAATAATTACAATGGGGTCTGCACATGTAGAAATTCCAACAACCTAGAGTGCACTACTCATTACAAAGGGAAGTCTCACTGACTTACAAAATCATCGGACTACAATCCGGAAAATAATGAATAGTGAAAGTAGCATCTACTAATGCCTGATACAGTTTTGGTTAAGCATTGATGTCTTTTCTGCAATACAAATCCTTTCCAACCTTCACTTGAATAATATGAATTTATTCTCACTTAATCCTTCTTTGATAATGTAGACTTAACCAACCATAACCATCGCATGTCCATCAACATGAATAGGTCACCTATAAATATAGATCTTCAACCTTATTGAGAAGGTCAGCTAAACCCTAATCCCATAAACAAAAATTACATCACATGATACTACCGAACCAATATTATGATTTACATTATATAGCATGGACCTAAATCAGGTAACCAAACAATTATATCTATCGGGGATTCTGCTAAGACCAAAATCCAACATGCTTCACTTGTTGGTAGAAACCCTCAGTGGAAGTTTAACTGGATCCAAATAGGACCACCATAATAGAACACCATCAAAATTAAATTTTCCAAATTATTGGGATATGATCAAGAAGCACCAACAACATGAAAGAAACCGATTCCATAAGCTAGACCCAAAAATCCACTAACCAAGTCACCAAAATAGCATACCGGCAAAGCTAACTAGGAATGCCAGAAGCTGATGAAGCCAAAAACTAGTCGGTAAAGGCATAAATCAACTAGTAACCAGAAATACCAAAACCGATAACCAAACCATGAAACCACTAGAATATAGAAAGCATGTAACCATTAGAATAAGCATCCAAAACCGATTTCAGAGGTTTGTTCATACCGGATCAGAATCACAGCCAGAACCAAAAAGATCACCAAGATTAATTGGGATAGATCCAACCAAGATATAGTGTTGACATCAATGACAATACTTAACCAAATCTAGCATATTGCCAACAAAAAATCCCATTATACCTATTGAATTTGAGTTGTAGATATTAAGAACAACATTGGAAGTTGGTATCAGTTTATTTGAAGGAGAAAAGATCAGAATTCTATAGTTGAATAGGTTGGATGAAATGAGAATGGAATCTTTGCAACACACTGAGATGATACAAAAAATCATGGAAGATATCACTTCTTTGGTGAAATTCAATTCTGATTAGATCCAACAAGAAGACAGAATAAAGGAGGTAAATTGAAAACCAGAGATGGTGGTTTATCTCCCAAAAAAAGGGGGGATGCTTGAAAACCAACAGTCTACCTTAGGGTCAAATTGAAAACCAGAAATGGTGATTCATACCTGATAGTGTAAAGGTGAAAACCAGAAATGGTAACTTTACTCAAATCCACTTCAGTTCGGTCCTGATGACTCTTGATGGCTCTCAATGTTCTCAAATAAGTCTTTTGCAGGAATCAATATCAATGAGTGTCTCCAAAATGCTCCTGATCATTCACTCCAAGGAAGGAATCTCTCATTTTTCAAGAATATCATCTTAGATCATTTAATGGATCATTTAGTCCATGCAAGATGAGCTAGGTAAGTAACTCTTGATCAGCTCATTGGTTCTTTACTGATTGAGTTAATATATATGCTTTGAATGACTCCTGACATGTATGTTGCTTTGTCTTTTTGGAAAAATGGTTAGTATTGCATGATAGCTCCTAATTGACACGTGTTAATCAGTTCTCCATGGAAGCTCTTGACAGAATATGCATTAAAAGAAGAAGGTATACATTTATTGCAAATATTATTTTTGAAGTATTATTTTCTAATTTAATAAGTATAAATTAGAAGTGGTAAATATTGTTTGTATAGAAACTTCCACCAACTCATTTTAACTTTATTATTACAAGTTTTTAAGTATTGGATTAATGATGATGAGGAGATAAGGATTTATATTTGTATACCATCACTTGTCATTTCAAATTGGAAGTAATGATTATTTTGAAAATATTACACACATGCTACGATTGCCACCAACCTAGCAAATTAAAAGAATAAGTACACAGAATTAGTGAGCAGATCATTTGGTTAGTCTGGAATTAACAAAGGAACGTGTGTAATAAATTATTACGTGTGGTAAAATGTTGGCTGATAAAAGTAGAAAACATCATTTTTCCTTTGTAACCAAGTTTGAATGTGGTAGAAGCCTTTTCAAGTTGTAGAGTTGAAGATGGGGAATATAAGAAAGACAGAGCTCGAGAATTTAGTCTAGACCCTTAGATAGAGAGATTGTTAGAACAAGCAAGCTGGCTAAATTTTAGAAGAATGTACGAAGGTTTTGAGCTAGATTTGGGAGAAGAATTTGTAAGAAATTTTCATGTGAATGTTACTAGAGTTAGAGGAGAGCTAATAGAAGATTCCCCTCAATTTATCAGTGAATTATTAGGGATTTTGATAGAAGGGGAACTGGTAAACAAAGAGCATATTAACTTTTAAGAGCTAGTTAATGCGTTCCATTTGGGGAATGAACGACAACTTGAGTTGTAGCTCCACAAAGGAAATACCAAAGGAGTAAGCTAAAATAGCTTGGATGAGCCCTAGAAGATGGAAATTCTATGGTTAATAAATTATTCACTTGTGAAGGCTAGTATGGGACCATGTTGGGACTAGGTATGTGACTATTGATGCATTTGTGGTATGAAAATAGTCGGCCTTAGGCTACAATTAATCTTCTAGCTTTCCTATTTTCTCAAATTTCCTCTATAATATATAGGGTAGAGGATAAGGGTATCTCAACATGATATCATAGTTTGATTCACTTAATTATAAAGCATAATTTCTTAATAAAAGAATTTGGGAAAGAACCTTGGGTGGCTGGAATTTTTGTCTACACTTGTAAGGAAAAAGGCCAAAAAGGGTTAAATTGGAAAAAGGGAAAACATCGGAGAAGAAAACAAAAATAGAAATTGAGGGGTCTAGACCCACTAAAGTGACCAAAGAGGAAACATCAAATAAGAAAAAGAAAATAGAAATTCATGAGTTTAGATCCACTAGAGTAACTCATAGCTCTTTGAAAAGGGCAATTTAGGAGAAAATAAAAGGAAAATCTAGCCCTACTGCTACCACCTCACATGCTTCTGATGCTCCATCTTATCCAACCCCTGGTGAGCCTACTTCCCAAACCCCTATGCAAAACCATGAAGCTCCTTAGCCCATTGAGTCTCAGAAACCTATGTTATCTCTTGCTCCTAAACTAGAAACTATTGTGTCGACAACTATTGAGCAAACAAATGAAAACCCTACTAAAAAATCTCTGCCTCCAATCATTACTATTGATGAAATCTCTTCTGATGATTATGAAATGCATCAATCAAACCACTCTTTCTCACCATCAAGAATAGGTATAGAAGTCCTTGAAGCTCTTGAAGAAGTTGAAACTAGTCAAAATCAGTCACCACCTTCACATCCTCTTGATCAAACCCAACCTCCTTTATCGCCTCAAACGTTTTCCAGATGAGAGGGAAAGGAAGTGATGGTTGAAGAGGAGGTTACAAAGAAAACAAATAAGGGAAGAATGGAAGAGGAAGAGGAACTGACAAAAGTCATGACATTGTCCAGAATGGAAGTAGAGCTTAATGAAGCCAAGATGAAAATGTGGTTACTTGAGGAAATTTTAAGACAAAAAAATGAAGAACTACAAAATGTTACTCAACAAATAGAGCAAATTTAGAAAGAGCTATATGAAAAAGAAGATAACTTGAAACAAATGATGGAAAGAGAGGAAACACTTCAGTAGGTTAATACTCAGACATTAAGAAATGCTGAAGAATTGAAGAAATTGAAAGGGGAATTAGAATAAAAAGAAAGTCAATCACTAGTACATTTGGAGCGATTTTATGACGAGCATTTTCGATGAGCTATGGGATTTGTTTTGTTTTGTCGGATTACTTTGTTTTTTTTTAAAATTACCCCGTGTTCATCAAAATTCTAAAGTGTTAAAATTTCATGTTGGAATTCAGATGAAAAACTGATGAACATTTCCGATCGGCTATGGGATTTCTTTTGCTTTGTCAAATTAATTTTTTTTTTAAAAGTAAACCCCGTGTTCATCAGAATTCAGACTTGTTGAAATTTCATGTCGGCATCTCGATGAACACGTATTTTACTTGTTGATCGACATATGTTGGTCTAATTATTTTCAAAGCCTCTTGATTTCTTCTTACTCATCGAGATAACATTAGCCGATGACCTCTATTCCTACTGATCGGTGTGATTCATCTTGCTAGTCTCATCAGGCATCGAGATAGCTTAAAATGTGTTTAGGCGATGGGCATAATTTCTTTGATGTCTTTTCCCTTGGAGTAGCTCCTGATATGTTATGTCTCCTCAGCATAAGCTTTGACCCTTTATCGTTGTAACCTTTTCCGATGCGTTTTACTTTTGCTAGTGTCCAATGGGATAAGTCTTACTAATAGCATCATCGGCTATCTGCAATACAAGATTTCTCCATTGCCACTAGTGTGCATTATACCGATGGACTTCCTCGGTGTATTCTATCCCGATCACATGCTTCTACTTGTGCATTACCATCAGGTTGAATTTTGTCGATAGCGCATATTTCATATTTAATGGTAGAATTCTGATGAACATGTGGTATTTAAAAAAAAAGGTAACCACACGCCATCATTATAAGCAAGATTAGGGTGCAAAAATTGGGAGGAAGCAGTCACAATTGCTGCAGATAGATTCTCGACAACAACTATATAAGAGGTTGGTCCTTTCATTCTTGTCATCAAGATTTTTTTACAAGTTTCTTTACTTTCCTTGCATTCTCTTGTTCACTTTGTTTAATAGTATCAACTTTGAAAAAATATGGATCCTCAACCTCAACCTCTCCATTTTGTGGCTGCCAATTATAAAGACAAGTTGCTAGACATACCAATCTCCCCAGTTATGATTCACTATCTTTCTATCATCAAAATCTTTAGGTCTTAAAAATCTTTAATATCATATGAGATTGATCCATCACAAGGAAATCCATACATCTGATAAATTGGCTTTATTATCCATTCCTCAAATTTGATATAATTTGATCTTGTGTAACAAGAATCACAAACAAAAGTCCATAATTGAACAGGTTGCTCCTCCCCTTGGTTGTTTCTAATGTTAAGTCTCAATTCCTTGAGCCACATACCCCTAAAACATCCATAGAATAAGATTAAATGAATCAATAATGAGTAGAACTTAAAATTAGGGAAATTATTAGGGCACAATTACTGTAGATAGATGCTTGGTAGAAACTATACAAGAGGTTGGTCCTTTCGTTCTTGTCATCAAGATTTTTTTGCAAGTTCTTTTTCTTTCCTTGCATTCTCTTGTTCACTTTGTTTAATGGTATCCGATTTGGCAAAATATGGATCCTCAACGTCCTTAACCTCTCCATTCTATGACTGCTAGTTATAAAGACACATCGCTTCATAGCTTCTAGAGAGGTGAACAATTCTCTATGACTATAAACCCTTCCAACCCTCAAAATAGCCCTTCGTATGGAAGCAACTTTTATATGATTATTTAGGACTCTATGGGCAGTTGCTTGTACAATTTTCCCCACTGAAAGGGTCTCTTCATTTTCTCTAGTTAGCAGATAAAATTCCTCATCATGGGATGGCTCTTTATATGGTGTTCGCCGATCATTAAATCCATGTACCAATTCAATCTTTATGGACCAGTAAGAGTTTCCCACTTTTTATTAGATGTTCAGTGTTCCACACTTCTAGAATAGTCATAAATATCAAGGGCCTTTAACACATGGGGATATTTTTTGACATGTTCAACTACTATTTCTTTTGTTTCCTCATCCATATCATCTATATGTTGTCCTACATCTTCAGAGTATACATCCTCAATGATTTTTTTGGCTAGTTCATGACTCTGGATGAATTCTACTATCATCCAATGGATCCATAACATGGTTCCTAGAAGTTGCTTGTCCGGTCCCTCTAACCCTTAAAAAACCAGTAGCATTTATAAAGACAAGTTTCTTCATAGCTTCTAGAGGGGTTAACAATTCTCTGCGATTGTAAACCCTTCCATCTCTCAAAATATCCCTTTGTATGGAAGCAACTTTTATATGATTATTTAGGACTCTACGAGAAGTTGCTTGTACAATTTCCCCACTGAAAAGGGTCTCTTCATTTTCTCCAGTTAGTAGATAAAATTCCTCATCCTGGGATGGCTCTTTATATGGTGTTCACCAATCCTTAAATCCTTTTACCAATTCAATCTTTATGTCAGCAAGAGTTTCCCACTTTTTATTGGATGTCCATTGTGTTAGGATTCCCAAAGATACTAAGAGGGTGGGGGTGAATAAGTATCTAACTGGTTTGTTAGTTTACTTGATTTAAAACATGTAAAGCATATCAATACTATATACCGATAAACCAAGAATAATGCAGTAAATAAGAATAACAATAACAACATGAAAAGCACACCATAACATAGTAGTTTAATGAGGAAATCTAGTGTGGAAAAAACCTCGGTGGGATTTGTGACCCACAATATTCGCTTACTGGCCAATAAGTGAATATTACTCTTACAATAGGGGCCTACACATGCAGGAAGGCCAAGTGCCTAGAGCTCACTACTCAATTACAAAATAATAACTCACACTGACTTACAAAATGGATTATACAAATCCAATGTCTTGCACTGCTTCAAATTAGCATCTGCTATGCCAAATCTAGTACCGGTTTTAGCTTTGCTTCATACATAAACCCTTAACCTATAATTCGCATATTAGGTCTGCCTTATTTTGCCTATCCCATTATTACAAAATATCCTACAATGATCTCATACATATATGAGTCATATTACAACTCACCATTTTGGCTTACAATGATTTTACAATTAATTACAAAATACATTATAAAAAACATTCTTGTCGGCTAGGGTGCCGGTATCCTTCCTTTGTCGGTGTTCTGTGTGCCGGTGTAGAGTTTGTAATTGCTGGTGCTGGTATATTGTCTTGCCGGTATCATATGATTGTAAGGTTTCCATCAATGAAAAAACCTTAAATCACCTACAATGTCTCATTGGAGTGTGCATTTGCCAGCAATCTCCCCCTTTGGCATTGATGGCAACACTCATGAGAAAAATCAAAAAGGGTCATCCAAAAATGAGTCTGCCAGAATTGTCTTACCAAAAAATATATGAGCTCCCCCTGAGCTAATGAGCCATCTGCTGATCATTTTTCTCATAGCCTCTACTCCCCCTTTGACATCAATGACAAAGGTTGTCATTCACTATCAGTGGAGTCCTTCCTGGTTTCTTGTAACTGGTGGGTTACACTCTAAAATATATCTATCAAAATTAAATTTATGTTGTTGTTGAATGTTTTACTATCTTTTATAGCCTCATGGGTTCTCTGCACTGTACTGGTGAGTATGTGCATTTGTTCTTCTGGTGTCTTTAGTCTGGGAACTAGAGCCTCATATATTTCTTTTCTCAAAGAAATAAGATACTCTAGTCTTGGACCAAGTCTGCATTTTAAGTCCTTTGCTTTGTCCTTTATTCTTTGTTTTTCATTTTCCAGTTTCCTGATTTTCTCTTTCTGCTCTGCAATTTTCTTCTCTAATTCCAAAAATGAATCTGATGTTCCAATCATATTGTCAGCAATATTGTTAATCTTATCTCGTGTCTTTCTGATTTCATTGTCAAGATCTTCTGTTAATACATCCACTTTGCATGTATCCCTGTACAATTTCTTGAAGTCAAAAATGATTTCATTGAGTTTCGGTAAAAGAGAGTCCATCTCCTCTTTGTTCTTATTCACAATTTCCATAAATAATTTATCTTTTTCTTTTATCATCCTTTCCTTAAAAGTATCCTCATTTATTTGATCAACAGTGATTAGGTTACCGGTGATGAATTTAGACAATGTGTCTAATTGTCCTAAAGAATCTTTATTCTCTATGTTACACTTGGGTGCAATCATCTTCAAAATTGGTATGGTGTTATCAATAGCCTTATATGCTAGTGCATTACAATCTGTTATTTTCTTAATTGAATCTAGCAATACCTCTGTCACATTTGTTGGTCTGAATTTAGACATGGAGGTTTCAGATGTCTGTCCAACTATCTTCACAATTTTTAATCTACTGGTGGTGATAATAGCATTGCTTTCCTCTTTCACTAGAGGATCAGTTTGTGTCTGCATTTCAACTACCAAAGGTTTAGGTCTTTCAGTTGTAGTCGGTGGTACTGTCTTTGAATGTACTTGTGAATGAAGCTGTTGTTCTACCTGTTTCTTTGTACTCTCTACTGATGGTTTCTCTGATGGTGCCTCTGATGATTTTTCAGTGGTACCCACTGTCAGTTTTTCTATTTGTGACTTTGTATTTTCTACTGGTTTCTCTATGCTTTCTCCTAAAATGTCTATAGTCAGTATCTCAACAGATTTTTCATTGTTATTAGTTGTCAGTTGCTCAATAGATACATTATGTACACCAGTGCTATCAGCTTTTCCTATATCCGTTGTCTGTTTAGTTTGTTGCTCACTCCCAATTTCGGTGTCTCTAACTATATCTTCAACATTTGTCTCAACTGTTGTGTCTTCTACCGGTGGCTCAGTTGCCACATCTCTTTTCTCACTTGTTTCCTTATCAACCATAATGTTGACTTCCTGTGTGTCAATATTCATTGTATACAGCACCTCAAAATTAGGATTTGTGTCCTCATGTGTTGTCTTCCTACTCTTTGTTGCCGGTTGATTTTCAATAGTGTCTACTGGTGGAGTATCTAAAGGCGGTGGGGGTAAGTTGTCTGTCATCTTTATACTGGGAGGTCCACGAACCTTTCCTTTTCCTTTGTCCCTATCCTTTTGATATACCTTGAAGGTTTTAGGTTTTTGATACTCTTCCTATTTTTCTTCTTCTACTAGGAATATATCCCATGCATCTATTGTTTCCTTTGTTATTTGATTCACTCTTCTTGCCATCAGTGCTACATGTCGATGAGTAGTTGAGAATACTGACTGGTTAGCCTCAGAGATTAATTGATCTATCTCATCAGGTGAGTTAATAGGGTGAAGTGCAAGTAGTTTTTCAATCTTTATTTTCTTGTCTAGCTCAACAATAGCTATTCTTCTAGCTTCTGGTCTGTTATATAGATCTATCAATATTTCATCAACAACTTGCATAAAAAATTTCTTGAAAATATCTAAGTGTAGTATTACATTTTTCTCTACTCTCTCTTTGTCATTAGCAGATAGTGTGTTATACAGTTTGTTGATATTCTTCAGCTTGCCATCCTTAGTAATTTCATCCAGTAATTTATCAATAGGAGCTATAGTTTGTTTTGACTTCTTCTTAGGAGTCAACTTCTTTTTCTTTGGAGTTAATTTGTTTGCTGGGGGCCTTACTGCTTGTTGCTTCTATCTTTTTGGTGTAGGAGAAGGTGCCAATGAAGGTTTTCTTTTCCTCTCAACTCTCTTGAATACTGCAGGTATGTCACTTTCTGAAGAAGTTCCAATCTTTGAAAGGTGTGTTTCTGGTTGAGGTGCTTCCAACTCACGTTCAATTATACCGGTTTTCTTTAGCACATCTTCTTTAATAGCTTTTGCCTATTGGGTTCCTTTTCTAATAGTTGCCTCAACCCTTTTAACTCTTTTCTTTGATTGAATTTGACTTTCTATAGTTTCAACATTACCAAATACTTCTTCTTCAGGTTCCTTAGGAGCTTCTAGGAGGGATTTTGCATAGGTTTT
Source organism: Cryptomeria japonica (assembly GCF_030272615.1). NCBI lineage: Eukaryota > Viridiplantae > Streptophyta > Pinopsida > Cupressales > Cupressaceae > Cryptomeria > Cryptomeria japonica. The sequence goes on along the minus strand of NC_081411.1, from coordinate 846,166,420 downwards.
AATTATGTTGTCATCAGTCTCATACCCCATTTCAGTAACTCATATGGTTCTAGGAACAACTGCCTACATCCAAATTTCATCTTGCTTTACTACAAAACAGATTTCCTTTTGGTACTTATCCACAATAGCTTGTGATAACCTTACTCTTGTTTTCATTCGATCTTTTAGTGCTTGAAAGTACTCATTTATGGTTTTCTCCCTATTCTCTCCCATATTGTTTAGCAATTCTGATAGTTGTTTTCCTACCAGTATATCATATCCAAAATCTTTGGTGCCAATACCGGGTACTTGTTTGGTTATATATAGCATCAGACAAATATGTAGGTTTCCAAATCTAAATGTTCCTTTCTTTTCCCTTTTGATCTTTGCTAGATTGTCTATTAGTTCATCTTTAAGCCATTCACATATGTCTATCCTTGCATTATCATTTACCATATCATAGGCACTCTTCATACATAAGCTAGAAACTGAGTTTAACCTATTTGCATGTGTAGTCTTGTAACCTAAGATCATATTGATAAATCTGATATTTGTATCCTTTACATCGTTTACCCTTAGTGATCTCTTATCAAATGTTGCACCGGTTAAGCTTGTCACTAGATCATTTGAGACCTTCTTAGTTTTGTCAGGTCTATTGTTGGTGGAGGGTAACCCTGTCACAACCTTTACTGCTTCTTTTGTGATTTTATGAACTGAGTCCAACCAGAAAAATTCACCATGTACTCTGCTTAATACTATCCTTATGATATCCTTGGGAAAATCTGGGATACTAAGAATTTTAGTGAGACCTAGGGTTTCTATTATCTTATGTTCAGGTTTGACATTTCCTGATTCATCACAAATCACAGATTCATACATATTCTTAATTTCCTCATCACCTAGTTCATCAATATGACAGTGTATATACATTCTAGGGTCTTCAGCATATACTACCCCTTTAGGTATTTGAGAAAAGGTACCTAAGCTATCATCTTTCTTTGCAATTTTGGGAACTAGCTGGAATACAGGCCTAGGGCATTTAATAACTTCAACAACAGTAGGGTTTGTAATAAATTTAGGAGTAGATGAAGATGCCATAGCTATAAATACCTTAATCTTCCTTAGGGATGAAATATTTGATAGATTGCTTCACTTCTTTGCTTGGAATGCATTTGCTCAGGATTTTCATGTTCATGAAGATTTGAATGCTTGGTGAAATGAAAATGGAGCCAAAACACTTTTTTTATAATGTTATTTTCTTCACCTACCACATTTAATGCTTGTCAGTTAAGTCACAACTTAACTTATCTACCGGTAAAGAAGTGATCTCAACTTCTCACCATCAACCGAGGGAATAATAGCATGTTTTTCATTTAGTTGCTAAACCCCCAAAGGAATTTTCTTCAGTTAGATAAAGAGTCTCCTACCGGTGGAGTGTTACTTTGTTCTTCTGGTGGAGGAGTATTCCCATCAATATTTTGTTCTGACTTTCTGATCCATTGTTTTGAGAATTCTTGTTTTACTTCTTCAACCTTTTCTTTACCTTTCAAACTAGCACCATTATTATTTGCTGGTGGTGCCTTACTTCTACAGAATTTTGCAATACGTCCAATCTTGTTATAAGCATAACAAGTCACATTATTTTTCTGAATAGCTTTCCCATATCCTATGCTGGTTTGTATTCTGCATTGATTAGATAAGTGTCCAAATCTCCCACAAACATAACATCTTACATTCATTCTACAATTTTCTGAATTATGACCAACTTTGTTGCATTTAGAACATTGACCAGTGGGTGTATTGGTGTTCTGATAATTTCTAGATCTACATTGATTTTCTCTATGACTAGACTTGTTACAGTTAAATTATTTGCCATTAAATTTATAAGCATTTGGTTTCCTTACCAGTTTGTTATGATCATGTGTGTTTGCAGTACCAAAGCTTTCACCAACTTCAAAGCTAAGGCCATTAGTGTCACCATTAGGTTTCTGATTCTTCAGCATGTCACCAAGTTCTTCTAAGCTTTTCTTGAATTTTTCTTTGTGTTGATTTGTAGTAGCCAGTTCTCTTTCCAATATTCCTTTCTGTCTCATAAATTCATTTGAGTCATTTTGCATATGCATCAGATCTGTCTTCAACATATCATTTTCATAACTAAGTCTTGTGTTTTCATTTGAAGCATCATTCAGTCTTCTAGTCAGATCTGCTTCATTTTTCTTTCTATCTTCAATTTCTTTGCAAAATTTCATAGTCATATCTTGCATTTCATTCTTTGTAGTATTGCTTTCTTGTCTCAGTTTGTTTACCAGATCATTAAGAGTTTCCTTTTCATCATTCTTATTCTGTATCTTTTCACAAAGTTATCTTCTCTTATTTGTTGCAAAGGTAAGATTTTCTTGAAGTGCTTGAATAATATCCTGAGCAGCTTTTAGATCATCTTCAAGTTTGATATTTTTCAATTTTTCTGCATCATAGTCTAAAAGAGCTATTTCCAATTGTTTCTTCAAGTTATCCATCTCTATCGGTGTCAAGATCTTCCTCAAGCTGTTAGGCTTCTAAAAATAGAGGACCAAGCTCTAATACCAATTGTTAGGATTCCCAAAGATACTGAGAGGGGGGGGGTGTTGAATTAGTATCTAACTGGTTTGTTAGTTTACTTGATTTAAAACATGTAAAGCATGTCAATACTGTATACCGATAAACCAAGAATAATGAACCTAACAAGAATAACAATAACAACATTAAAAGCACACCATAACACAGTAGTTTAATGAGGAAACCTGGTGTGGAAAAACCTCAGTGGGATTTATGACCCACAATATTCTTTTACTGGCCAATAAGTGAATATTACTCTTACAATAGGGGCCTGCACATGCAGGAAGGCCAAGTGCCTAGAGCTCACTGCTCAATTAGAAAATAGGAAGTCACACTGACTTACAAAATGGATTATCCAAATCCAATGTCTTGTACTACTTCAAATTAGCATCTGCTATGCCAGATCCAGTACCGGTTTTAGCTCTGCTTCATACATAAACCCTTAACCTATAATTTGCATATTAGGTCTATTTTATTTTGCCTATCCCATTATTACAAAATATTCTACAATGATCTCATACATATATGAGTCATATTACAACTCGCCATGTCAGCTTACAATGATTTTACAATTAATTACAAAATACATTATAAACAAAATTCATGTCGGCCAGGGTGCCGATATCCTTCCTTTGCCGGTGTTCTGTGTGTCGGTGCTAGTATATTATATTGCCGGTATCATATGATTGTAAGGCTTCCATCAATGACAAAACCTTAAATCACCTACAATGTCTCATTGGAGTGTGCATTTGCCAACACGTTGTTCCCCACTTCTAGCATATTCATCAATATCAAGGGCCTTTTACACGGGGATATTTTTTGACATGTTCAACTGCCATTTCTTGTGTTTCCTCATCCATATCATCTATATGATGTCTTGCATCTTCACAGTATAGATCCTCAACCATTTTCTTGGCTACTTTGGATGAATTCTAGTATCATCCAATGGATCCATAACATGGTTCCCATAAGTTTCTTTCTCGGTCCCTCTAACCCTTAAAAAAACAACATTATTTATAAAGACAAGTCACTTCATAGCTTCTAGAGGGTCCAACAATTCTATGCAACTCTAAACCCTTCCAGCCCTCAAAATAGCCCTTTGTATGGAAGCAACTTTTCTAGGTCCAAGGCCAGCTACAAATTATAGAGGAGAAAACATCCATTCATGTGATGCTGCTAGGTTTATGTCAATACCAACTTGGTTGGTTACTGTAACCATTATGTGTTCGACAACTTCATACTTTTCATATGGACTAAGGAAATGCTCTAGTGAATGAAGCTTTGATGATAATATCTCTTTCTCAGGACCACATAATGTTGCAACCATGGCCAATAGATTCAAAAGATACTGACCAAGAGCCACAACATGCCTCACAATCCCATAAATTTTTCCCTACACATTGAATTCATCATCATAAAACACAAGGTGAAATGAGTCCTAATGGATGTTGGTTCTATCATGCAAAATCATTTTGAGTTGGAGGCTTGAAATATGAATAATTTATCTCATTTTATTTGTTAGTTGCCTATTTTGTTATGGGTTAATAGAAATTTGGGTATTGTATAGAACTTTAAAATAAAGTAGAATCTAATCAAAGACTATATTTCATTTGATGTTATCAATAATTTTGAGTAGTTTTCTTCATAATATGTATCTTGTATAGTTTATCTTGATATTGTCTTTCTTGTAACCTGTAGCATTTTTGGAGATATTATCATCTTTCATTTTAACCATTGGATCTTTCTATAAATGGGAGGATAAGTTTGTAACAATGATATCAAGAGATTGACCAAAGTGATTGGCTTCATTACAAGGTAAGGGTAGCCTTTGTCATGTTTGTATTCCTCAAAGTATGGTTGGTGTCTATTAAGTTGTTGTCTTGTAAGGGTGTTTTGAAGATTGAGAAGAGAATTTTTTGTGGGTATTAATCCCATTGTTGTCAAGTATGCTTGATTGGAATTGAATGTTTCCAAGTTTTATGTGCATTAGAGGGCAAATGATTCCTGATATTATCACTTCAATTAAATAATTACTAAAAATTTTGAATTTCTTTCTTGTAAATGAATGCTTTAAATAAAAGGTTAGTTTATTATAAGTATGATTTCTTAATTGAGATCACTCTAAAAATACCTGATTAAATTATCTTCAAACAATAGTAGACTAGTGCCTTCACCCCTAACATAATGTTGCAGTTAATCTTATTGAATTTAACTTTGCTCTGAAAGACCAATAAGACAAAATGAAGCTTGACATCCAATCATTCAAACTAACAATCAAACTGAAACTTAACCCAAACTATAATAACATAGGATAGGAAATTGGAATAATATAAATGAATATATTTATCACAAAGAACTAATCAAAAAATCAAAAAGATAAATGCCATCAAAGATGAAAACATTTGATCTTTGTATTGAAATAAACATAAGATAATCAACTGATTACATATAGCACAATGTCTTTTCACTAGTTTGGCATTTCCAGAATATAACCTTGGAGACAGTCTTATTAAACTTGCTCTTTAAAACAAGACCATCACTTCAAAGGCATCTACATGAATTATTCAAACTACAACCTAATTCAAATTATAATAACATGAGATAACACATTGAAACAATCTAACTGAATAGCTTTATCATAAGGAAATAATCAAACAATTGAAAAGATAGATACCATCAAAGATGCAGAACATGTGACTTTTATATTGAAATAAGCATAAGATAATCAACTGGCTTCAGTACAACGTAATGTCATTCACTAGTTTTGGCATTTCCAGAAAATAAACTTCAAAAGGACTTGCGTAAAATACGTCTTGAATAGAATGATCATGAATGTCTTCTCATCAAAAGGACCCCCTATAAATAGATGAGGATTTAGTTCCAAAATGAAAGGGAATACCCTTTCATTTGTAATTAAACTATCACTTAAACTCCTAACTAAAAACTAACTAACTAAAACTAACTTAACTACTAGACATATTACATAAAAGCATTGAAGATAACATTTTGAAATATTTGAAAACAATTTCAATCCCCAAGTATCTCACCACATTTCTAAATATGCTCCGAGTATTTTTTTGATTTGTAGGTGTCTGCATCATGGATCAGGTCCTTGACAATGATCTCCCATGTGACGAATTGTTCCATCTGTGTAATTGTTTCCTTCAAATCAATTCCATCTGATTGGACAACATTAAGGGCATCACTAAGTAGATATTGGCATTTTGAAATCCACTTGTCTTTATCTTTGATTTCTCCCCTCTGATCAGTTAGCACTGGGCTACCATGTTGGACTATGTCTTTACATTCATCATATTTAGTTTGTAACTCTACATCAAATTTGTCATGTTTTGCAAGCAGCCTTTTGATCTTCCCAATTTATTTAGCATCTGTCCCTTCCAAAGTCTTGTCATGTAGTCTGATTCCCAATCTGTTCTTTATCCTATTATGTAATATATCATTGTTCATATTCTTTTGAAAAAAAACCGAGAACTCTTCCAAATATCCTTTCAAATTTTCAAATCTTTTATTCAATAGAAAAGAGGCAGTATCAACTCTTACATTCTACAATTGTTTAAGAATTCTCTAATTTTCTTGTTGTATCTCTTCACATTTATTTTTCCATTTCGAATTATCAGGGCAAATTATCATTGGCACAGATTGTCCACTTCTTCTTATGGTTTCCTCATACAATTCTTTGTATTGATTTCTTTCCCTTACTGTTCTAATTATTTGTGCTCTGTTAAAATTTGAAATGTTGACTCCAATGTCTGCTGAAACAATGGGATCAATTTCCTCAACTTTAAATTTCATCATATGACCAAATACTTTATCCACATCAATAATTTTAGGCCTTTTATTCAAAGGATACAATGCCCATAGTAGTAAGGCTTCCTCATCTTGGTCAAACCTGGATCCAATAAACACATCATTTACTCCTTGAATGTCCAATTTGAAATCCTTGTTGTCAGCGTGTAATAGACTGTCAAAAATAAAAGAAGCACTCAAATCCCATCCTGGAAACATAATTACTCCAGCTTCTGCAAGTAATTGCGTCATTTTCAGGTGTTATATGTGGGATAGATTCCCTCAACCTTTTTCCTTTGAAATTATAGAGAAAAGATTTAAATTATTTAGATTTCACAAATACATTATCTACAACAAAAGCAAAATGTTCTTCTTACCTTGAATCTCCATCTTAGTCACAATTTTCTAATTTTCATTTGGTTCTTCTTCTTGATCCTTTACCCAATATCTAGAAACAACTTCATAGTTATCTGGTTCACTTTCTGACATCTCTTCTTCTGTCTCTATTTCCATCAACCTTTGTTTCTTTTCTTCCGGATCTCTATTCAAATTATCAATTACCTCTTGTGCTTCTGCATCTTCCATATTTCTGAAGATGTCTTTTGCTTCCAAACTCAAGTGCAAATAACCTCCTAGATTTTCTCTTTTCTTATAGGAGTGGATGTACCCCTCCAGATTATAGTTTTTTCTTGCAATATGTTTAAACAAATTATACTCCTCCATTAAATTTTTGTCAATTATTTCATATGCCTTTGTAGAAACAATAGTGAAATCTCCAAAACTAAGAGTTCCAGGCAAGAAAGCTTGCTTATGTTGATCTCCAAAGTGTTTAGCATTTTGAGACACTTAATTGTCTTAGAATCTCCAAATATGCTATTCTATCAGAAACACATTTTGGTAACATTTATGGGCTTCCTTCAAATCCATACATCCTAAAACAAGTAAACTTTTGGTGCATGTACCAATCTCCCCAATTATGATTCACAATTTTCCTATCATCAAAATCTTTAGGCCTTAAAAATGCCTTAATCTCATTTGAAATTGATCCATCACAAGGAAATTCATACATCTTGTATAATGGTTTCATTATCCATTCTTCAAATTTAATGTAGTTTGATCTCACATAACGAGAGTCCCAAATAGATGTCCGTAATTGAACCAATTGTTCCTCCCCTTCCCTATTTCTAGTATTAAGCACTAACTCCTTGAGCCACATACACCTGAAATATCCATAAAACAATACTAAATGCATCAACAATGAATAAAACTTGAAACTAGGGCTTTTGTTATCCCTAAGGTTCAGGAAACCCTCATGTAATTTTTCTACCAAATAAGAGGCGTAACCAAATGGTCTAGGCTCATACATTTGGATATCTGAGGCTAAGACTAATGGCCCAGTACTCATTAGATTAGGAAATTCAACTCCTCCTAATTGCCCATAAGACAGATAAGTATATTGTAGGTAATGTTTGAATAACTCAATGTTGAATGGTGGTCCATCCTATTTTGTTAGTATACCTGCCTCCTTATGGATAGCTAACTTCCACCCAGTATATGTTGTATCCATTCTGAGGTATTCTTCTTCTAATTCTCTAAAAGAAGGGTTTATCGGGTTGGGGATCCAGGTTAAATACTTCATTCAGTGTACCAACAGAAAACCTAACAAAAGGCATCTCCATTGGGGGCCTAAATATACCTCCACATAGAATTATAGTTTTTCACTAGGGTTTCTAGAAATTTCACACTTACAAACACATTTGGGAATCAACTTACCCAAATCTCTCTTTTGTGGGTTGCACAATGGCATTTCCTTATCTCTTCTCAGGTAGTGAAACAGGAATAATTTGTATCCTCTCACTTTGGTCCACACATCTTTGACATTTTTATATTTATCTTCCAATTGGTCCCTCCTGGGCAAATGTTGTTTCGATCTTCTAAACTTAGGGTTTGGTGCTTGCATTTGTTGTATCATATCTTAGTTCAGTCTTTGAATCAAGGCTTCCTCTTCTTTCTTAGATTTATTAGCCCTAGAATCAGAGCTTTTTGTCACTCTTTTCTTTCCTATGGAACTCAAAGACTCCATTTTTACAATCACAATTTTTTGCTCCAACTCTGAGGAATTTAATTCTTGGTTATATCAATTGCTTTGTTGTGTAAAAATTGTAATGATGATCCTCTCATAAATCTATCTCATGTGAACCATAAATAAATCTACCTGATGCAAGCATTTAATAAAATCTCACTGTTTCAGTTTTAAATTCTAATACGACAATGACTCATAGGCGTATGTCTCTTCGATGAAACTTTGAATCTTTGGCGCCATCAACAAAATCCCTTTTTCTTTTAGAAAATTTATCTTTCATGCCGGGGTAACATAAGTTGATGACACTCCTTCTGCTTTATCAGTATATGTCAACCTGATACTATCATCGGGCATCGGGGTAACTTCAAATGTGTCATGGCGACAAGCATAGTTTTCTCGATGACCTTTTCCTTCAGCATAAGTTTCCCCGCTACATAATGTTCCATCGGCATAATCTTTCTTGATGATATTCTGACCAATCACTTCATCAGGCATCAGGGAGACTCAAAATGACACATCCCGACTCCTTTGGCTACGCTGGTGATATTTCTTCTTTATAACCTTCGCCGATGCACTTTTATCCTTGATTGTGTTCATCGGGATAAGTCTTATAGATAGCCTCAACTACTTTCGGGAAGACAATATTTTTCCTTTACTGCCAGTGTATGTTTTGTCGATGACCATAATCGATATATGTTTCCCTGATCTACTTGACTTCCTTGGCTCCTTGGCAATGATTGATATGACTTCCACCGATGCATATGAATTTGGCTTATCATGCTTATACATCGGTCTATGATATCCCGACCATGCGCTACTCATTTTGTCTAAGTGTTTTCATCAGGATAACTTTCGCCAATAGTACAAGTTTCAATTATTTGAAACTTTTACTTCATCTTATGGATACAAATGTTTATAATATGCTTAATGGATTCAATATAAACTAAACAAAACCTCTAACACACATAGGAGCTTTGTTGTTTCTTTCCATTATCTCTGAGATTCTTTTTGAGATATACACTTGGGTAAAATATACATATCATGTAATTCTTATGATGCTCAATTGTTGGTGTTAATTATATGTATATATTTTGTCTGATTCTACCATCCTTGGTGGAAACAGGTAATTGACTACATACATCGTCAACCCTTTTGTTGAGGACCTTGCACTTTGTTATGCATGTAACAAGATTGGGCATATTTCTAAATTCTATAGAAGTAAAGGAACACCGGTAGACAACAAAAGTTCTAGCTTGAAAGGTAAAGAAAAGGTTGAAGAGGTTAAGCAAGAATTCTCAAAACAATGGATTAGAAAAGCTGATCTAAATATTGGGAATACTCCTCCACCGGTAGAACAAACCAATGCTTCACCGACAGGACAGAGCAGTGCTCCATCGGTAGGAAGTTCTTCATCTAATTGAAGGAAGTTTCCTTGAGGGTTTGGCAATCTAATGACACATGTGCTATTATTCCCTCGGTTAGAGATACAAAGTTGGAAATTACTTATTACCAGCAAATAATGTTAAGTGAATACTTAACCGACATGCAATTAATGTGGTAGATGGTGAAAAGACACTATAAAGTTAAGGTTTTGGCTCCATTTCATTTCACCATGATTTCAAATTTTTGAAGAGCGCGAAGACTCCGAGCTAAGGCATTTCAAGCAAGAAGCAAGAACAATCCAAGCAATCATCCATCCAAGGCAGTAAAAGGTATTTAATCATGGCATCCACCTCTACAATTGAATATATAGCAAACCCTATTGTTGTTGGAGTGATAAAAAGACCTAGGCCCATATTTCAGTTAGTTCCCAAGATAGAAAAGAAGGATGATACCTTAGGTGCTTTTTCTCAAATTCCTAAGGGAGTTGTTTATGCTGAAGACCCCGGAATGTACATCCACTACAACATTGAAGAGTTAGGAGATGAAGAAATCAAAACCATGTATAAAACTATAATATGTGATAATACCAGCAATGTAAAAGATGAACACAAGATCATTGAGACCCTAGGATTTACAGAGATCCTTAGCATCCCTGAATTCCCCAAGGATGTGATTAGGATAGTCTTAAGCAGGGTACATGGTGAATTTTTCTGGTTAGATGCAATCCACAAGATCACTAAGGAAGTTGTGAAAGCTGTCATAGGGTTACCGACCACCGCTAAAAGACTAGATAAAACCAAGAAAGTATCAAATGACCTAGTTACAAACCTAACTGGTGCAACATACGACAAGAGGTCCCTAAGAGTTAATGATGTAACAGATATCAATGTGAGATTCATCAGCATGATATTAGGATATAAAGCTACTCATGCAAATAGACTTAATTTAGTTTGAAGTTTATGCATTAAGAGTGCTTATGACATGGTCACAGACAATGCAAAAATTGATGTATGTGAGTGGTTAAGAGATGAATTAATTGACAACCTTGGAAAGATCAAGAAGGACAAGAAAGGAAATTTCACATTTGGAAATCTGTTAGTATGTCTAATGCTACATATAACAAAACAGGTTCTGGGAATAGGTTACAAAGAACTTGGATATGATATACCGGTAGGAAAACAGTTAACAGAACTATTCAATAACATGGGTGAAAACAAGGAAAACAATATTCTTGACTTTTTTCAAGCATTAAAGGCCAAAATGAAGAAGAAAATCAGGTTATCATAGAAGATTGTAGACAAATACAAAGATGAAATATGCTTTGTCATCAAGAAAGATGAAATCTGGATGGAAGTAGTCATCCCAAGGACAGTTTGGGTAACTGAGATGGGCTATGAAACATATGATCACATAGTTGAAACATATGCTAAAGCACTTTTGGAAGCCCCTAGAGAAACTAAGGAAGAAGTATTTGGTAGTGCAGAAAATATTGAAAGACATATACAATCAAAGAAAAGAGTGAAAAAGGTTGAGGCAGTTGTAAGGAAAGGTTCCAGACAAGCAAAAGCCATCAAAGAAGATGTGTTGAAGAAAACCGGTATAACAGAAGATGAGTTAGCAGCTCCACAACCTGAAACTCACCTATCCCTGGTAGGTACTTCTTTAGGAAGTGACATGCCTGCAACTTTCAGAAGAGTTGTAAGAAAAAGAGATCCCTCATCGGCAACCACACCCTCACCCAGGAGGACAAGGCAAAAACAACAAGCAGTGAGATCTCCAGTAAGAAAGGCCTCACCTAAGAAGAAATTGACACCCAAGAAGAAGAAGAGGACAAACAAAGACTTGGCCCCTCTTGATATACTACTGAATGAAATCACAGAGGAAGGTAAATTGAAGAACATAGAGAAAATATATGACACCTTAATAGCTGATGAAAAAGAACAAGTTGAAAATAGTGTTATATTACATATGGATATGTATAAGAAGTTTTTGATGGAAGTAGTTAATGAAATTCCTGATGAACTATTTAACAGACTAGAAGAAAGAAGACAAGTAGTAGTAGAACTATATAAGAAAATAAAAATTGAAAAGCTACTTGCTATATATCTGGTAAACTCTCCTAAAGAAATTGATGACCTAATTGATCAAGCCAACTAGACAATATTTTCTATTGCACACCGACACATTGCTTTAATGGTAGGAAGAATTAATGAGGTAACAGAGGAGATAGAAAATGGATGGGATATATTCCTAGTTGAGAAAGAAAAACAAGAAGAGTACAAGAACCCCAAACCCATAAAAGTTTATCAGAAAGATAGAGACAAGGGTAAAGGTAAAGTTGGTGGACCACATAGTATCAAGGTTAGAGACAACTTAACCCCACCTCCTTTGATTGCTCCACCGGTAAAATCAACAACTACAAAAGATCAACCAGCAACTAAGAGTATGGATGTAGAGGATAATAATCCTAATCCTAAAGTCCTATATACTGTGAATGTTGATACTCAAAAGATCAACATAGTGGTAGACAAAGATACAACAGATAAGACTGATATGGCTAGTGAGCCTCTGGTAGCAGGGGAAACTAATAAACTGGTAGAAGATAAAGAGCAAAAGGTAGAGACTGAGACACAAACTGAGGCAATGCAACATACAAAGAAACAAACAGAGCTAAAGGCTTCAGAACAACAACAATAGGAACAGGTACATAAGGAAACAGTGCCACCGGCAACTAGTGAAGTAGGAAAACCATTGCTTAAAGAAATGCAGACACAAACAGACCTACTAGAGGTCAATACAAGCTTGGTTACTTCCACCGGTACTCAGATTATTGATTCATCATCAAGCTTCAAATCAACAAATGTGACTGAGGTACTACTAGATTCTATCAAGAAAATAACCGACTGCAGCTCACAAGCCTACAGAGCAATTGATGATACCATACCAATTTTGAAGGTAATTGCTCCTAACTGTAATATAGACAACAAAGATTCTTTAGGACAACTTGATACACTATGTAAATATATCACAGAAAACATTGAGAAAATAAAGGAAGATTCATTGAAGGATAAGGTAGAAATTGAAAAAAAGAAATTCTTTGATGAGCAAATAAAGAAGTGTAATAGAGATTTTGACACACTTCTACCGGAATTATGTAATTTGTTGAAAGAGTACAAAAATCTATACAAAGATACCTATAAAACAAACTTTTTGACTATAGATATAGAGAAGAAAATGAGAAAGGTACAGGATGAGATCAATAAACTTGCAGATAGTTTTGTCAACTCACCTGATACAATATCAGTTTTTGAGGAGAAGATAACAAATTTTGAGGGAGAACTACTCAAATTGGAAAGAGAGAAAGAAAGAATAGTGAATAAGGCAAAACATTTGAGATCAAAACTAAGTCCAAGATTGGATTATCTAGCATCTCTATGAAAGGAAGTATCTGAGGCACTAATATAGGGAAGCAAAACACCGATAGAGCATTTGCAGCATCTCACCGGTACAGTGAAGAGAATAGAAACAACAATAAAGGATAGCAAAAAGTTTATGGATAGTATAAACTTGATTTTGGGAGAACTTTTTCAAATTGTAACCACCCAATTACAAGGTTGAAACTACAAACTCTATTGACATCTTGACAACCTTTGTCATTGATGCAAAAGGGGGAGTAATGAGATGAGAAAATTCAAACCATAGGAATCATATGCTCAGGGGGAGCACACACATTTTTGGTAACATTTTTGGACTACACATTTTTGGATACACTTTTGAAATTTCTCATGAGTGTTGCCATCAATGCCAAAGGGGGAGATTCTTGGCATGGGGAGATTGTTGGCATATGCACACTCCAATGAGACATTCTATGTGATTGAAGGTTTTGCCATTGATGGCAACCTTGCAATCCTATGGCACCGGAAAGGCATTATACCAGCATTAGCAGATCACACTCTACATCGACACTCAGGACACCGGCATTGACAGAAGAAAGGAAGTATACCGACACAGAGGCTGATAGGATTTTGTTATATTATATTTTTTTTATTATTGTAAAACTTTGTAAGCCAACTTGGAAAATTGTAAAATGACTCTTATATATAAAAGAGATCATTGTAAACGTTTGTAATGGTATGAAGAAGCATTAAGGAAAATATTAGGCAGACCTATTATGCGAAATATAGGTTAAAGGGTATATGTAAAGAATAGAGCAGGAACTAGTACTGAATCTGGCATTGAGTCAGTGAGACTTCCCATTGAGCAGTGAGCTCTAGGCAGTTGGCTTCCTGCATGTGCAGGCCCCTATTGTAAGTAATATTCTCTTATTGGCTAGTGAGTGAATATTGTGGGTCACAAATCCCATCGAGGTTTTTCCCACACCGGGTTTCCTCGTTAAAATCTTGTGTTATGGTGTGCTTTTTATGTGGATGTTCTTGATTCTGTTTATTGCATTATTTCTTGCATACCGGTACACTGTTATATTATGTTCTGCATGTTTTAAGTTAAGAAATTCTAATTACCAGTTAGATACTCATTCACCCCCCCCCTCAGAATCTATGGGATCCCTAACACACTTTCTAGATAAATGAAAGGTAAGGAAAACAAATATACAATTATTATGATGTCTGTATATTGTTCAAGTTGTCTACTATGTAATTTTTAGCATGTGTATCATGTAATTTTCAGCTAACATGAGATAAATGAATTACATATGAAGGAGCCTGAACCCCTTTGACGAGGATCCTACACAGTGTCATGGAACGACATGTATAAGTCAATAAAACCTATAGAAACCATTTATTAATTGCTTGCTTTCTCATTAATAATAAGCTAGGTTTTAGCAACAATATTTTGTCAAAACTTTGATTTTTTTTTCTCATCGAAACCACATGTTATAGCTCATTCTACCTTCTCAGCCCTCCTATATGCAACAAATATAATAAAGCTATCAACACTTGAGGCCCTAGTTGGGCTTATTCAAATTTTAATCTCAACATCAACTTTAGGGTCGACTTCTTCATTTGATGGAGTGCAGATACCACCAAATAGGTATTTGTTAGATCTATCTTCCTCAAGCGAGGGACATTTAGGAAGAGGAGACAAAAGTGAGACATGTAGTGCATCTAAAAGAGGGAGATCAACTAGAGGTCAAAAAATTAGGAGAAAATTAAATAAATACATGCAATTTTTTCTTGCTCAAGGGGGGTCATGTTCTTATGATGATGAGAGGATAGGCAACATCAAGGTGCCCTTGAGGTATAAACATCTACAGAAACAATGGGTACCCAAGGAACTTCCTCCAATAAACACTGATTTTTTTGTTAATGAGAGGATATATCACATAGCACCATCATCATTACATGGTTTGGGCCTATTTTCCATGGATGGCATAAAGGTCTGTTACAACAAAGTTGTTGAATTGATGGAGTATGTCAGACCTTGTTACAATTATAAAAATTGGATGCAGATTGTTCGATATAAAAAAAGTATGCATAGGTATGCACTCTCAGCGAATTATATACAATGGAAAGATAATGATAAAAGTAAAATAGTGGCTATGTACATTGACGGAAGGCCAAAAGCAACAGGGAATATTGTAGGTTTTATAAATAGTACACGACCTGGGTCAACTAATAAGCAACCCAATTGCATATTTGAGGCACATGAGGGAAATCGTGTATTTGTATGTGTAATAAAATCAATAAGTGCAGGGGAAGAGGTGCTAATCGATTACAATTTGAATTGCATAGATACAAACAAAGTTACTATCATAGGGGTGGTACATACTATATACCATTTAAACCAACCTTCAATTAATGACTCCAATATACCATTTTATTATTAAGTTTTTTTCCTAAGTCTATTGGTTTCATTTCGCTAATATTTTTTTTTATATTTAATATTTGTCACAGGGTGACATTCATCCGACACATAGCATAGACAGGGATGTAGCTCCCAGCCCTTCTACCCAGCAGGCAAACCTCATTGTAATTATACAAATTAGATAGAAGCAAAATGTCATATTATTATGTTCTTTTCTTAAGGGTTTTCGAGTAATTTTTATAATTTTACTAATATTCTTGTCACAGACGGATGTTTAGGGAAAGACATCTACATTACCTGATGACAATATAGTGGTGGACTCACTAATATGTGATGATGACATCACATATTCCATAGAACCTATCGCAATGATGAGAAAGATCCAAAAAAAGGTTAAATATAGAAATTATTTCTTTGGCATACCAAGTCCCTAAAACTGATGTAATAAAAGAGAGGTTGTGACAATTGATGCAGAGAGCACAAAACATGCAAGTAAGTAGTAATAAAATATTTAATTATAAAATAAGTTTAAAAATGGTTTGTATGTTATACTCTTTTATGTCAGTAACAAAAATATGTATGTGTTGCTTTTATAGAAAATATTGCATCCTCATCAAGCTGGTGGCCATGATCAGGGTACTCAAGGTAGTTCAGGTGATGTCCATGTTCCACACATTAAACCTACTGCTTTAAAAAATTGGTCCTAGTTCCTCATTGTGCTCTTGGTGCTCTTGCACCACTGTGTTATTGCTCATATATTTAATGTATTATTTTTTCAGGTGATGTCCAATTTCCTGTGCAAACGTTGCCTCATCAGATCCCATCATCCCCACCTGTATTGCCAACTACAATGTTAGCAACATGCAACATGTAGACATCCAATAGTGCACATCATACTAACCTAGAGTTGGTAGATCCCTCTTTTGATCTGTCTTTTGTTATGTATTTATTTCCCTTGAAGTGTTCTTTCTTGGGGGCATTTCATATTGGATTCATTTTCTGCAACAAGACATGTACATCAAGATGCAGAGGCTACTAGTGGTGATACCATAGCAGCATTTCTTTTATCTTCCCCTATTGCTAGTATGAGAACGTTGTCAGTCACATTTCTGGTGATCGAAGATTTGCTTCCCATAAAGATAGAGAAGGTTCCCATTCATTTTGGACTAATAATCCCATGATTTGTTTGTAGGAAATGATATTTTTTATAAAAATCTCAATGAAATTACATTGGAGATCTTTGGGCCCACCATGCATAAACGGTTGAATGATCAAGAAAAAAAGTTAAAAGATGAGCTCATAAACCGTTTGGTTGGGTTGTTCAGAAATGAAACATTAGAGAAAAGAAAAGTCCTTGACCAAGCTGACAAACATCTAAAGTATGTGAGTGACCAATATAGGACATATTTAGAGAAGAACAAAAAGTACGAGCATCCCCCCATGATTCTAGAGAGGGAGTGGAAGGACCTAATTTTGGATGCAAAGGATAGAGTTGAAAGGAAAAAAGGAAATACAACACCAAGCAGAAGAAGGTATGTGATACAATTAATAATGTAATTATGTACTAATTGTTGGTATTTTGATGATGTTTTAGTTGTGATTGTCATTGATGGACACACACTTATTTGATGTATGAGTTATTCTCAACTAGAAGTTTTTCCAACCGGTATTGTATGTCATTAATTGTATAGTCTTTGTTTGTTGAAGACTATAGGTGTTTTGCAGAAGATGCTTACCGATCAAAGCATGACCGAATACCCCAAGCAGTATGAATATCTCAAGTGAAACGAAGACCCCGAGTGGTAGTTAATCTTTTGATCAGAACACTATGTTCCAATTTTCCAGTCTTCATTTGTCAATTGGTAATTGGTATACTTTATTAACCGGTATAATTGTAATGTGTGATGAGTTATCATCCACCGACACTTTGGCAGTGTTTTTGTGTCGTGTTACCAAATGTGTCTAGATGCACTGTACCTAGGAAATTGTAGTCTAATCTTATTGGACCGACATGAAATTAGGTTCCTATATGAGGACATCATGTCCAGGGTTTTAATGTAGTTGATGTGTGTGAGTGTTTGCGAGAAGATTAGGTCTAAGCGAGAAAAGGTATCTCACGACAGAGATTGAGTGTGCAAAAATAGAGAAGACTGAAATAATGCTAGAATGCATTAACTGGGAGCTGTTAAGGATCTAATCAAGTATTATGTGCTAATATCTAGATCATTCACTTGTTGAGTACTAATATCTTAGACAAGTCTGAAACCCTTAATCGAGTAGGCCTAGCCAAGCCTATTGTAAATCCTCTAACAAGGTGGTTCATAGTTGTGGATATGAAATCCTCTAATAGGGTAATCTTTAACAAGACTTATCTCCTAATAGAGATCTAGATTCCTAACAGGATCTGTTCTGGTGAAGAACGTTGTAAGGCCTTAACCGGTCTGACCTTAACTAGTTTGGTTAGTATTCTGTAGATAGTTGACTTGTGAGTTTTACTCACCATGGTTTTTTCCATTTGGGTTTCCATGTCAAAACATCTTGTGTTATGGTGATTGTGCTTTTGTGGGTGAATGCTTTATTTTCTATTTGGCTTATTTATGTTTTAACCAGTTTATTATTTAATCTACTACACCGGTCTATAGTTAAACTACTTAAGAGTTTGTTTAAGTTTTTGGGTATACTAATTCACCCCCCCATCTTAGTATTCATCAATTGGTATCAGAGCCTACCTTTCTATAAGTCCAACCACTTGGAAGGAGATATGGGGGAATGCAGCTTGAGGGAACTCACTCACCATCTTACTGAGTCTGAGAGAGCCTATGATGAACTCAAAATTAAGTATAAAGCCTCTTTAGCCAAGAGAAGAGAACTTGCTGAGCAATTGATGGAATTTACTGAAACAACTCTTCTAATGAAGCAGACATGGAGGCCCTAGTCAGAGAAGTGGAAAAACTAAATGAATCCAAAACTAACCTAAGGAGGGAGTTGGAAGGATTGACTATCAGGATGAGTCAGGAGCTAGAAAACAGAAGAAAAGCTAGAGATTTGGTAAAGGACAAGGAGTATGAGATCTCTAAGTTGAAACAAGAATTCGGTACCATTACCGCCTATCTGTAGGAGGGTAAAGAAGAGAAATAATAAATACAAGCTGAACTAAATGCAACTATTTCTCAAAATGAAACCTTGATGGAGACCAATGATTCTCTTTCCAAGGAACTTACTGAGACAAAGGAGATACTTGCTAAGTTCAACTAGAGTGTTGCTAAGTTGGAACAAAAGCTAGAATCGGTAAAGCCATCAAAGAATACCACTGGACTTGGTTTCTTTGGATACGAGGAAGGTGAGACCTCTAGAACCAAGAGTGATGCACTAAAGAGGAATCGATACCTAAGAACAACAATAGGAGTAAAGGTAAGAAAAAGTTTAAACCTATTTGCTTTAACTATCTTAAAGAAGGACATACTACCAATGTATGTAGAAGCAATGCTTACAATAACTTTCCTTACTTTCAAAATAATGTAGCTAGATCTAGTAGATTTAATGGTCACTATTATGCATGCAACAAGTTTGGGCATAGAGTTTTTGAATGCAAGTCGGTTATGAACAACTCTAGAAGTTATCCACCAAGATCTAAAGAAGTTGTCTCGGAACTTCCTATGAACCAAAACACAAAATGGTACAAAATTTATGACCACCGATCAAATGGTTATGGAGAGGCAACCAGTTGGAGAGAAACCTATTTTATTTGTCATGGTAGCGGTCACATTGCTGCAACATGCAAAAGGAAGAATGGAAATGTGAACACCAGACCATGGAGAACACCTGGAATGATATGCTATCATTGCAACAAACTGGGACACACTGCCAAAGCATGCAAACTGAGAAAGAATCCATTGGGAGACATATCAATCAACCCAAAAGGGAAGATTGATGTTGAAACCATTCAAGTGGATATGGATAAAACTTGGAAAAAGAAATCTGGAGAGAAGCCACAAGATGTACCAATTTCTGCACTTAGTGTGGAAATCCCTGAACCGGCAAACTGAGCTTCGAAAAGCTTAAGGGGAACATATAAGTAAAATATTTTGAACCACCAGAGTATATCAATAAAGTACCTTTATTGGTATTTGTTACCTGTCAACTAACAGAAGAAATGAAGTGGTAAAAGGTAAAATTAGGGTTTGAGCCCTAATGGTGATGCATTTATTATGGTAGGTGGGAGCATGTTTAAAAGTGACTTTTTTCATCATTTTTACTTACCTATTTCCAAAGAAGAATTTTTCTAAGCTTGAGCAATGTAACCAGAGCGATTTATCTTGCATTCAAAAGAATTCAGAAAGGAATCTTGCACAAGATTTTGCAGCCACTTCAAGCTATCAGTGTGGAAGTCAAAGTGGTAAACAAGCTTTTGAAGAAGTGTGTTGTGCTCGACATCGACAAAACCTAGTTTAGAGTGTGATGGTATTTCTCGTTGAAACATTCTTATCATTTGGTTCCTTGTAGATATGACTTCTGCATCTAAAATCCCTTCTAGTTCTACTAAACTTGAGGATGCACCTAAGTTTCTTAAAAAGAAGATGAAATATAATGCCCTATCTCAAATTCCCATCGGAGTCATTGTCGAAGGTGATGTTTCAGGATATATTGATTGAAAACTAGAAGACCTAGGGTCTCTAGTGATTCAATCCTAGCTAATTCTATTCTGTGGAGACGATAAGAAGATTAAACACAAACACAACATAATAGAGAAGAAGAAATTACACAATGTAGTATATTTTATCGAAGAATTTATAGAAGAACACATCAGGATTATCCTTAGTAGAGTGCATGGTGATAAGATGTACCTTGAGTGAACCCATGATATTACACCGGAGGCAATTCATGCCATGACCAGTTTCTAGAATGTTGAGGAAGTCCCCATTCTTCAAAAGATCACCAAAACCAAAGTGATAGATCTCACCAGTTCTATGAGTGACCAATAAGCAATGACTGTTAACACCATTAAAGATGATTTGGTGAAATATGCATGCATGGTAATCGGGTATAGAATATTCTATGCTAGTAGAATGAATTTTGTTCCTATAACTACGGTGCATGCTGCTTATAGGATGATTGAGGAGAATGCAGAATGTGACTTATGTACTTGCATGCAGAAACAACTCATAGATAACCCAAAGTTGATCAAATTGGACAAAACCCTGAGGTTTAAATTTGGTCAACTTCTTGCTGGTTTATTTATCTATTTTCAAGGATATTTTCTTGGAGTCGGTGATGTTCAATGGTCAAGTGACCTACCAGTTTCCAGACAAATAAAGGAGAGTCTATAAGTAGTGGGAACTACATATCTAGAGACTCTGAACAAATATTTTGATGAGTTTAGACTAAATATGAACCAGAGAATGAGAATATCTGGTGATTTAGTTAAGAAATATGAAGATGACATCTATTTTACAATCAAAACAGATCACTACATAATGGAAGCGGTCGAACCCAGAGAAGATGTAGTTGAGCCTATGGGGTATGAAGTGGTAAATGATATATTGACAGGGTATGCCTCTACCCTACTTGCTTCACCACTAAATCCCAAGATGAAGAGGACCAGTACTTACGTAGAGAGGATAAAACCTATTGAGGTACCGAAGCATAAAAAGAATAAAGTAGTACCATTGGCATCAGCATCGGTTACATCTACTGCCAGTCCTAAAGTGACCAAGAGGTCACCAACTAAAAAGAAACCAAAGGCTATTTCGGAAAAGGTATTCAAAAGGAAGAGGAAAACTAGGAATAACTCACTGGATTCAGAAGGCACTAACCAGAGGTGAAAATGAAGAAGACAAGGCAATCAAGCAAGAAGACGAAGTCAACCAGTAATGTACCAACAACCTCTGCACCGGTAACTTTAGATATTTCCTCTTACAAACCAATGACACATTGTTAAAG
Organism: Cryptomeria japonica; assembly: GCF_030272615.1. Taxonomy (NCBI): domain Eukaryota; kingdom Viridiplantae; phylum Streptophyta; class Pinopsida; order Cupressales; family Cupressaceae; genus Cryptomeria; species Cryptomeria japonica. The sequence continues at coordinate 846,144,810 of NC_081411.1, read as the reverse complement.
GACCATAAAGAATATTAGAAGAAAAGTTATTGATGATTTAAAATAATATTTTGATGATTTCAATGATAGTGAAAAGGAGGATGTTGAACAAGAACTTATTAAATATTTATGTATTAATGATCGGTCACCTTCCAAAATTAAATCAGTTACTTCTAAATCTTTGTATGATTCTTTGGACAACAAATGGCGCATTGTCATTGAAAAGGAACAAGACATTAGGGAGAAAGTTTTTGTTGAATATTTTCCAAATGCCTCTAATTCAGAATTGTTTGAGATTATTGACAAGTACAAAGGCATTTTCTTCATGCAAAGAAGAAGACTTCAGCTACTCAGAGGTAAAACATCTGAAGTGGAAAAAGACACCCATTTGCAAGTTAAAGCTGTTGTTAAAATGCAAAAAGTATCCGAAGGTAATCGACAGGCTGAGCAAGAACCTGGCCTATCCACAGCCAAACTGGATGAAGTATTTGACAATCTAGGTGAAAGAATAGCAGAAAAAAATGATCCCATTGATGTTGATACACTGGATATTGAGGATATCACTCCAGACAAGGAAAAAGATGAAAAGGAGAGAATGGAAGAAGAAAAGGATGAGAAAGCAGAAAAAGAGAAATAGGAGAAAGTGAAAGTGGAAAAAGAGAAACATGAAAAAGAGAAAGCGAAGAAAGAAAAGAAAGAGAAATAGAAAGCTGAGAAAGTGAGACATGAAGAGAAGAGGAAGGAAGTAGAGAAGAGGAAGGAAGAAAAGAAGAGGAAGGAAGAAGAGAAGAAGAAGGAGGAAGCAGAGAAGAAAATGGAAGAGGATAAAAAGAGGGAAGAAGAGTGGAAGAAAGAAGAGGAGAAAGTGAAGGCCACCAAGCTAGCCCAAGAAAAAGAAGACGAGGAGAAGAAAAGATAAGCAAAGATCAAGCCAAGCAGGTTGATTCCATCGGTCCCATCGATCTAACTCTTGCCTGTCTAACTCAATCGGTTAATGAGACTGAGCTACTACAGAGCATTCAACTAGCACAAGAGAGATTGGAAGAACTAAGGAAAAAGAAATAACATGATGTCATTCAGTTTGTTGTTCACACCCTTTCTAATCTAATCCCCGATACTAACCTCCCTAGTATCGATTCCTCGTTGGCCAAGCTCAAACTTCTTTGCATAGTAGTGGATGATTAGGTACAATGTTTGGAAGATGTTGCCTAGGACACTGCAAAGAAAAACCATGAAAAGGAACTCAAAGTTTCCTTAGTAAAGAAAATGGATGAAGACAGGGCACAACTACTTAAGCAAAAAGATGATATAAGTTCATGGGTGAAGGTAACCTACTCTTGAGTAAAATCTGCCAACCTCACCTATTTTGTGAAGATGCTCCGAAATAGAAGACTCAACTCCAATTGGAGTTATAGAAATATATCGGCAACTTCAAACTACCCTATGATCTATTCACAGTATATGGACAAATTGTTCAAACTCACCAGCATCAAATTGCAAAGCTTGACTCGGAGATTTACAATTGGACTTGAGATCTGCAAGAGCTTCTATTGCTCCTATTGCCAAAATTGTAGGTTCTTCAGAAGTGCTTCCTAAACTTGAAGGCTATTACTGTGACATAGGAGATGAGCACCATCAATGCAATGGAAGAATTAGCCTTCCAGATGAAGACCAAGAGTGAAATTGCTACCTCACTTCTTGATTTATGGTCTTCAGACATGAAGAATTTTATGCAAAACTTTAAATCTCTTTTTGAGAAGTTTTACTCCTTATTGTCATGAACAAATACTCTATTTTCATATTATGCAAAAAAGGAATATTTTGCATTACTTTGTCATTGTTAGCAAAGGGGGAGTAGTGTATTAAAATTTTGGCGAGTATTAATATTTCTTGTACATACTTGTAATTTTTGCAAAGGGAGTAGTGTATATGCTTAGGGGGAGTAATTTTGATTATGGCATCTATTTTTGTTTTGTAAGCACTTAGATGTCAAAATTTTCCTAAGTGTTGCCATAAATGCCAAAGGGGGAGATTGTTGGTATTTTGATGATGTTTTAGTTGTGATTATCATTGATGGACACACACTTATTTGATGTATGAGTTATTCTCAATGGGTAGTTGTTCCAACCAATATTGTATGCCATTAATTGTATAGTCTTTGTTTGTTGAAGACTATCAGTGTTTTGCAGAAGATGCTTACTGGTCAAAGCATGACCGAAGACTCCAAGTGGTATGAAGATCTCAAGCGAAATGAAGACCCTGAGCGGTAGTTAATCTTTTGATCGAAACACTATGTTCCAATTTTCTAGTCTTCATTTGTCAACTGGTAATCAGTATACTTTGTTAATCGGTATAATTGTAATGTGTGATGAGTTATCATCCACTGACACTTTGGCGGTGTTTTTGTGTCATGTTACCACTTGTGTCTAGATGCATTGTACCTAGGAAATTGTAGTCTAATCTTATTGGACTGCCATGAAATCAGGTTCCTATATGAGGACATCACGTCTAGGGTTTTAATGTAGTTGATGTGTGTGAGTGTTTGAGAGAAGATTAGGTCTAAGAGAGAAAAGGTATCTCACGATAGAGATTGAGTGTGCAAATATAGAGAAGACTGAAGTAATGTTGGAATGCATTAACATGGAGCTGTCAAGGATCTAATCAAGCATTCTGTGCTATTGTCTAGATCATTCACTTGTTGATTACTAATATCTTTGAGAAGTCTGAAACCCTTAATTGGGTAGGCCCAACCAAGCCTATTGTAATTCCTCTAACAAGGTGGTTCATAGTTGTGGATCTGAAATCCTCTAATAGGGTAGTCTTTAACAAGAATTATCTCCTAACAAAGATTTGGATTCCTAACAGGATCTGTTCTGGTGAAGAACATTGTAAGGCCTTAACCGGTTTAGTTACTATTCTGCAGATAGTTGACTTGTGAGTTTTACTCACCGTGGTTTTTTCCATTTGGGTTTCCACATCAAAACATCTTATGTTATGGTGATTGTGCTTCTGTGGGTGAATTCTTTATTTTCTATTTGGCTTGTTTATGTTTTAACCGGTTTATTGTTTAATCTGCTACATTGATCTACAGTTAAACTGCTTAAGAGTTTTTTTAAGTTTTTGGGTATACTAATTCGCCCCCCCCCCCCTCTTAGTATTTATCACTAATTACTCTGTATATTTATATAATGTAACATATTTCAAACTTTTCATAGACTGCTCGATACATCAAAGACAACTAAGGCAAGACTAGAAAAGCACAAGCAACACAAACTTGACTCTAGTGGTTATATGAAAGTTGTCGCACGAATTGTAAGTATCAATAAATGAAATATGCCATCGAAATAATAAATTGCAAGTAGTTTTTTTAATCATTAAATAATACAAGCAAAATTCATGATATTAAGCAAAAATGCAAGGCTCTGAATTCAATAGAGTGCCCACAGAAGATGACATAAAAATCGCCTTTCAGGATGGCTATAGAGTTGTGGTTGAATGTCTTAAAGGATTGAGTGAAAAAATAGAATAATCTAGTGCATTCGTCAATCATGTAAATAAGCTAAATGAAAATTATTTCAAATTGAATACTTGAGAAATAATCTATTTGATGTTAATTTCCAACATAATGTGACTATATTTGTTTTAAATAATCAAGCAATCATAACAATGCACATGACATTGGAATGCAGCTTGCACGGGGTGGAACACAACCTGCACATGATGATTGTCGTGGTGTGCATCTCAGTACTGGTGGTATTCACGTGCTAAACAATATTTTTTTAATGTAATTATTACAATTAAACATCTTTAATTGAAATTGGTGTAGTAATTAATGCAACCTTTTTTGTTTTTATTTTAGAGAATGTAGACCGTGGTGAGCAAGTTGAGCATGATCCAGGTAGACAACGTTAGGAATGTGATGGGGCCCCACTAGGTAAAGAGGACCACTATTATTCCTTTAAATGAATTTAATTGCAATTAGTATATTGATTAATGTAACCTTTCATGTTTCAACTCCAAAGGATTTAGAGGGTGTTCAGGAAGTTGAGATGAGCATGTAATGATTATTATAATTAAACATCTTCAATTGAAATTGGTGTAGTAATTAATGTAACCTTTTTTGTTTTTATTTTAAAGCATGTAGACCATGGTGAGAAAGTTTAGCATGATCTAGGTAGCCAACATCAGGAATGTGATGGGGCCCCACTAGGTAAAGAGGACCAATGTTATTCCTTTAAAATAATTTAATTGCATTTGGTGTATTGATTAATGTAACCTTTTGTGTTTCAAATCCAGAGGATTTAGAGGGTGTTTAGGATGTTGAGGATGAGGCTAGACAAAATGATCAGGAAGATGATGTGGCCCCATCAGGTAAAGAGTGTTAGGTCTTGGAGACAACTGAGAGGGGGGGTGAATTAGTTGTCAAATAAATTCAAACCAAAAACAATTTAAATAACTTAATGCTTAATATCGGTAAACTAGTTAAGTATGTCGGTAGATAGTTATAACAGTTAATTGCTATACCGGTAAGGATTAGTACATGAAACATAAACACAAAGTCATCCACAACACATAACACCAATATTTGTATGTGGAAACCTTGTAAGGGGAAAAACCATGGTGGGAAACCTTACCCACAATCAGATGATACTACTACAAATAGTAAGTGTACACAAATGGGGTCTACACATGCAGAAAGGCCAACAGGCTAGAGCTCACTGCTCAATCACAAAATGGAAGTCACACCGACTATAGCTGGATGGTTAAATCCAATGAGAATGTACTACACAAAATAGCATCTTCATATGCTGGATTCAGTACCAGTGTAATGCTAATATGCTTCCACAAAAACCCTCCTTCAATCTTTAGATGATGTCTGCATGTATAGTTCTGCTTAATCTTGCATATGCCTTCACAAAATCCTTTTTCACATTCCACTTTTGATTTTACAAATAAGATCTTACATTTATACCATAACCTAAGACCAATTTTAGTAGGTCAGCTCTACAAGATATTACAATAAAAATATTTTACGAACAATATAATATCTGATGCAATAATTGATTGAACATGTCGGCTTAATGCATTTACAACAATAATTAATCATCTCCATAGTGTGCCATGTTGATCTAGAAAAGATAAACCTACCGGTGTAACCCTAGACCTATTTGTCGGTAACAACAAATATGCAACTATGAATATACCAATGAACAAAACTCCAGGACAAGATGTCTAGACGATGTCTTCGACATAACCATGTGTCTTCCATGTCGTTCCAAGTGTCGGTGATCATTATATCTTGCCGGTGTACCATATACCAGTAACTATGCAATAGTTACTTGCTTGCCGGTGAATGTTGTTGGATCTCCAAAGTGCTAGTGTTTTAGTAGGTGTTGACATCAATGACAAAACCATACCAAAATACCAACAATCTCCCCCTTTGGAATTGATGGCAACACAAGATGGAAAAACCATCAAAGTGCCAAACTAGAAATGCCAAGTATCAAAAACCAACAATCTCCGAAAAGATTATAACCAGAAAATAATCTCTCCTAAACAATAATCTCTCCCCTTAGGAGAAACATGTCTTTTCCAAAGTTTTTCAATACCAATCTCTCCAAAAGATAATGTGTTTTTCCATAGATATCTTTCCCCCTTTGACATCAAATGCCAAAGTTACAATAAAAACAAGTTCATATACAAAATACCAATCAATTCAATATACCAACTACTCCCCCTGAGAAGTAGCTTCCTCGTCAAAGACTGGAATAAAAGATTTCTTTGTTAATTCTACCAGTTGATGACAATCATCAACTATCTATGTCTCTGCCGATGGTGGTATGACTCCAAGCTGATCTCTGAGATATTCAAAAGTCTCCTTAGGCAAAGGTTTAGTTAAAATATCTGCAATCTGCTCTTTAGTATTCACATAAACCAATTTTATCTCCTTAGCTTCAACTTTTTCCCTTAGAAAATTCAATTTGATAGAAACATGTTTGGTTTTAGAATGTAATACCAAATTCTTAGATATGTCAATTGTTGCAGTGTTATCACAATAGATAGTAATAGGTTCCTTGCATTTTACCTTTATGTCTTTCAACATTTGCTTAAGCCATAGTACCTGTGTACAGTTAGTTGCTGCTGCAACATATTCTAATTCTACTTAAAGATGTACAACTCTGTTTCTTACTCAACCAAGAAACTAATCTATTTCCAAGAAAGAATGCTCTGTCGATGGTGCTTTTTCTATCATCCACATCTCCTGCCCAATTTGCATCTGTTTATGCACATAATTCAAAGTTTTCATCTCTATGATACCATAATCCAAGATTTATAGTGCCTTGTAAGTACCGGAAAATCCTTTTTACTATTGATTCATGATTTTCTCTAGGATTACTCTGAAATCTAGAAACAATACATACTGCATTCATAATATCAGGTCTGGTTTGTGTCAAATACAATAAACCTCCTATCATAGATTTGTATCTAGTTGGATTAACAGGTGTAGATTCATCCCTTTGTGACAATTTGTCATTTGTTGTCATAAGTGTGCTTACCAGTTTAGAGTTCTCCATCCCAAATTTCTTTAGTAACTCTTTTAAGTATTTGGATTGACTCAAGAATATATCTTTATCAGTCTATGAAATCTGTAATCCTAAAAAGAATTTTATTTCTCCAATCACAGACATTTCAAATTCTTGCTGCATTTTAATAGAAAATTCCTTACATAATCCATCTTCTCCTCCAAAGATTATATCATCAACAAATACTTCTATAATCAAGATGTCATCATTAGTTACTTTATAATATAAATTGTTGTCTACATTTCCTTTAGTAAAACCAATCTTTAAAAGATATTTATCCAATCTTGCATACCAAGCTCTTGGAGCTTGTTTTAGTCCATACAGAGCTTTTCTTAACCTGCAAACCATATCATTGTCACCTGTCAAAGAAAATCCATCAGGTTGTTCAATGTATACTTCCTCTTCAAGATCTCCATTCAAAAATGCACATTTAATATCCATTTGATAAACTTTGTAGTTCTTGTGTACTGCAAAAGCCAAAAATAATCTGACTGCCTCAATTCTAGCTACGAGTGTAAAGGTTTCATTGTAATCAACTCCTTCTTTATGAGAATATCCCTTACACACTAGTCTTTCTTTATTTTTGACAACCTTACCATCTTCATTAAGTTTGTTTCTAAATACCCATTTGGTTCCAATTACATTTTTATCTTTAGGCTGGGGAACTAATGTCCAAGTGTTGTTTTTCTCAATTTATTCTAATTCTTCTTCCATAGATTTAATCCAAAATTTATCTTCACATGCCTCATTAACAGATGATGGTTCAATTTGAGAAATAAGACATACCTCTTCATTTTCCAATCTTCCTCTTGTCATAACTCCTTTAAACTTGTTTCCAATTATTTGATCTTCAGAGTGATTCAGTCTTACATACCGGGGTGTCTTAATTTGCTATTGTTCCTCAATTACTGTGGAATCCTCAGATGGTACCGGGGTAACTGGATCTTCATTCTATACCAATGGATTTAGAGTAGGTTCATTTGTCAAAATTTTTGTTGCTGATTCAGAGTCTATATACCTTGAAGTTCCTCTGAATTGTTCATCAATCTTTACATTTGTACTCTCAACAATTTTCTACAATCTCTTGTTAAAACATCTATATGCTTTTCTCTTAGATGAATAACCAAGAAATATTCCTTCATCACTTCTAGGATCAAATTTTCCAATATACTCATCTCTTCTGATATAACATTTACTTCCAAAAATTCTAAAATACTTAAGAGTAGGAGTATTACCAAACCATAGTTCATGAGGGGTCTTACTGGTTTCACCTTTCATGTGAATTTTGTTAAATGTATAGACCGTTGTGCTGACTGCTTCTCTCCAATACACATGTGGTAAATTTTCTTCTAATAACATACTTCTTGTTGCATCCAAGATAGTTCTATTTTTCCTTTCAACAACTCCATTTTGTTGTGGTGTCCGAGGTGCTGATAGTTGTCTTCTGATTCCATTCACTTCACAAAATGGATTAAATCCCTAGATATAAATTCACCTCCTTGATCTGATCTTAAACATTTGATTTTCTTACCGGTTTCATTTTCAACCATTACTTTGAACAGTTTGAACTTTCCAAGTGGTTCTGATTTTTCTCTGAGAAAAGTAACCCAACACATTCTAGAATATTCATCAATGATTAGCATGAAATATCTATCACCTTGTAAGCTTTTAGTTCTAACTGGACCACATAAATCAGTGTGAATCAAATCAAGAGCATTATTTGATTTTTTTGGAATACTTTTGAAACTAGCTCTAACTTGTTTTCCAAATTGACATTCCTTACATACTGTATTCTGAGGTTTGACAATTTTAGGTAGATCTCTAACTACCTTAGTAGTATCGATCTTTACCATGCAATTAAAGTTTATATGACAAAATCTCTTATGCCATAACCAACTTTCATCTATATGTGCAATTAAGCATGTCTTTTCACTATTATTCAAATGAAAGATATTACCTCTAGTCTGATTACGGGTTGCAATTTCCAAACCAGTTTTGTTCATGATTTTGCATTTTCCATTCTTGAATTGTAACTGAAATCCTTACTCGACTAATTGACCAACACTCAAAAGATTATGCTTTAATCCTTCAACATAGTAGACATTGTCAGTGTTAAGCCTCCATTGTATTCTTGAGAGTTCAAGAATTTACCTTTGTCTCCTGTCATATGATGTGAGCATCCTAAATCAATGATCCATTCATCCTTTACTTCAACTTTAGCTACCAGGGCCAGTTGATCTACTATTATAGCAACAAAAACCCATCCATTTTCTGTCAGATCCTCATCATAATCATCAATCACACCTTCATTAACAATGTAACAAGATTTGTCTTTATTCTTCTTGAATCTGTATCTCTGATATTCAGGGTTAGGTTTGTATGTTCTTCTAGCTTCTTCTCTTAGTCTAGCATGTCTATCAGGGCATCTTGAAGCCATATGACCAATCTTATTGCAGTTAAAACATTTAAAGGATGCTTTACCTTCATACTTACTTCCAACTGGAACTTTAGGCATTTTCCTTGCAAATAGTGCTTCAAGTTCTTCAAGTTCTTCATTTTCTTTCCTACTTTCTTCAAGTTCTCTTGATAAAAGGCTTTCCAATCAGATTTGTCAAATGATGGATCAGATGATGTTGATGCTTTGAAGGCCAAATCTATCTTTATAGTAGCAAGAGGACCAAATTCTTCAATTTCAAAAGCTGAAAGTTTCCCAATCAATGTATCCCTAGTAAATGATGTATTAGGCATTGTTCTTAACTCATTTATAGCAGTGACTTTCATTTTATATGCCGGTGGCAATCCTCTTAAAACTTTTGAAACAATTTCATCCTCACTTAAGGTTCCTCCACAACATTTGATACCCAAAACAATTTCATTTACTCTTTCCATAAAAGCAGAAATCCTTTCATCTTCTTCCATTTTTAGATGTTCATACCTGACTCGGAAGCTTTCAAGTTTTGTAATTTTGACTGTGGAATCTCCTTCATTCAGTGTTTCCAAATGATCCCAAATAGCTTTAGCAGTAGACCTATCTAATAGTCCCATGATTTGTTGATATGATAATGCGCTCAAAAGTGCTTCTCTTGCTTTGCAATCATTTTCCTCATCTTTTGTCAAGTTAGCTGGACTGGGCTGACCTAGTACAGTAGCAGTATAACCATTCTTTGTAACTTCCTAGATGTCTTTTTCAATGCAATTTAGATGTGTCTCCATTCTGATCTTCCATATGCCATAGTTGGTTCCATCAAGTTTAGGACTGTCCTTCCTGAAATAATTAGTTGACATTGGATCTCCTCAAGTTGTTAAACTTCTGCAAAAGAGGACTAGGCTTTGCTACCAATTGTTAGGTCCTAGAGACAACTGAGAGGGGGGGAGTGAATCATTTGTCAAATAAATTTAAATGAAAAACAATTTAAATAACTTAATGCTTAATATCGGTAAACCAGTTAAGGATGTCGGTAGACAGTTATAACAGTTAATTGCTATACCGGTAAGGATTAGTGCATGAAACATAAACACAAAGTCATCCACAACACATAACACCAATATTTGTACGTGGAAACCCTGTAAGGGGAAAAAACATGGTGGGAAACCTTACCCACAATCAGATGATACTACTACAGATAGTAAGGGTACATAAATGGGGTCTAGACATGTAGAAAGGCCAACAGCTTAGAGGTCATTGCTCAATCACAAAATGGGAGTCACACTAACAATAGTTGGATGGTTAAATCCAATAAGAATGTACTACACAAAATAGCATCTTCATATGCTGGATTTAGTACTGGTGTAATGCTAATATGCTTCCACAAAAACCCTCCTTCAATCTTCAGATGATGTCTGCATGTATAGTTCTCCTTAATCTCGCATATACCTTCACACAATCCTTTTTCGCATTCCACATTTGATCTTACAAATAAGATCTTACATTTATACCACAACCTAAGACCAATTTTAGTAGGTCAGCTCTACAAGATATTACAATAAAACATTTTACAAACAATATAATATCTGATGCAATAACCGATTGAACATGTCGTCTTAATGCATTTACAACAATAATTAATCATCTCCATAGCGTGCCATGTTGATCTAGAAAAGATAAACCTACCGGTGTAACCCTAGACCTATTTGCCAGTAACAACAAATATGCAACTATGAATATACCAATGAACAAAACTCTAGGACAAGATGTCCAGACGATGTCTTTGACATAACCATGTGTCTTCCATGCCATTCCAAGTGTCGGTGATCATTATATCTTGCCAGTGTACCATATACCAGTAACTGTGCAATAGTTACTTGCTTGCCGGTGAATGCTACTGGATCTCCAAAGTGCTAGTGTTTTAGTTGGTGTTGACATCAATGACAAAACCATACCAAAATACCAACAAAGAGCACCCATGTAATTTTCTTTTAATTAATGAAATACTTGTAACAATAATAATAAAACTCATGAATTTAACCCATTTATTTGTTATTGTAATGGACCCCCCTTTGCATATGTATCCTCATCGTGAGTACAAGACTAGGCATACATTAACTAGATCATGAGCAGAAGGTAGAAGAATTGAAGAGGGGACAAATAATGATTAGACAATGATCGTCCACTTAGTCTTTACCTCCAGGCTTCAAAAAGAAAGAAAGAAAATATGATTGTAATCTTATTATATATTAACAACTAGATTTTATGTGTTAATGAATTTAATTATGTGTTAATGAATGTTAATGAATGTTGATGAATGTTACTTGTTAATGAATGTTAATGAATGATATGTATTAATGAATGTTGATGTTACTTGTTAATGAATTATATGTGTTATTGAATGTTGATGAATGTTACGTGTTAATGAATGTTAATGAATTTTATGTGTTAATGAATGTTACACAATATTGAATGAATGTAATGTTTTATTAATGGATAAAAGAATGTTAGATGTTAATGGGGAATTTAGAGTGATATTAGCGGGGGGGGGAGGGGCCAAATGATCTTCCACCTTCGCGTGGTTGGTCCTGTTAAGTAGAGAATATTAAAATATTCTTGAAACAAAGAGAAGCTCAATAAGGTAACACACTTTTCAATATTTCATTATGCTCCACTATTAATCTTATCGATACTAAGCATCTTATTTGTGGGTTACATATTCAATGTTGTAGGTTGTGAACATGCTTCTATGAGATAGTTCCCCATTACAAGTGAATGCATGCCTCATTGGTTTTGTGAGTTTATTTTTTTCTAGAATAGACACATTTTCTCTATTCATTCCTTAACATTTATTCATTTTGTTCATTCATTGTTCATTTTGAGTTTATTTTGGGTCGAATTGGAAGAAAGAGCATGCATAAAAAGAGGTGGAACTGTTGGAAACTGGTTGTTAAACTAAGTTACTGATTCTTCACTAAAACCCCTAGATCCTAATTTTGATTCTTCCTAGGTCCTAGTTTGAGCCTGATTCCCCTTGGATTCCTCCAAGGTCCTTACGTGGTTGGGGCCTCAGTGATTATTCATCATCTGTTGTGCCTAATTTTGGGAAAAATTAATAAAGTAGTGTTGGCTGCAAAGTGTACAATTTAAATTACTCTCATATACATTGCAACCTTTTGTAAGGGGTGTGATATGACCCAAACTACTATTCAAATTGCAATTCTCATAAATAGACAACCTGTCACCATTGGTGCAATCTAATCATTATTTCTATTTTGTTGATTTCTTCATACTATCATAAGGATGTGAAACTACTATTAGTGATTTCTTATTGGTCAACTAGTTATCATATTGATTAGTAATCAGCTTTGAGATCTTCCAATAATTATAGTGGCCTTATTTATCACTAGATTTTGTTGTCCTACTATCTTGATGACTAGATCTAGTATTGTCAATATTTTTCTAAGGGTTTCAAGACCTAATTGAGCATCATTAATCAAATCAGTTTTTGCATCTATGCAACTCACTATATGAGTGTTTACTTTGATTTCATTTTAGTCCATCATAAACTAAATAAATTCAAGATTACATTCTCTCTCAGTTGCTTTTATATCATTCGACTAGATTTTATGTCATATATATGTGTGTGAGTGTGTGAACGTACCTGTACCCATACCCATAGATTTTTTTTTGTCGATTCTGTGAATCCATACCCGATTCTGTATCTGTATGCGTACCCGAATCAGTAACTTAGATGTTAAATTATCTAAAACCCATCTTGTCTCATGGATGACCTATGAGGGGCTTCTAATTGATGTAGAATTGATGAAATTATCCTCAAAACTCCACCTTTTCAGGTCTCAAACTGATGATGAACTTAGAAATCCACATTTTCTCTAAAAACTAATACCTGAACTGATGAATGATACTAAGAACTTGCATTCTAACTTGAAGTTCACTTAACTAAAACTCCCACCCTTTAGTCATTTCCATGTGCATTTTTATGGTATTCCAATCTACTAAAATATACTATCATGACTGCACTTTCATTTCTCATAGAAGGTGATCATATCTCCATATTGCATTGTCTAATCTCAAACTTACTCTCATGTGCCTCTATATTTAGAACGTAATTTCTATCACAATCCTTATTCTTCACTCCTCATTACTAGTCTGTAATATTGTATCACCATTGTACTGAGCCTTTGTGCATGCCTTATGACTATTACATCTTTGAATGCCTTTGAGTTCTTCTTTTTCTTTGATAGACTTGATCTTTTATCTATTTATGATTGTACTTTGTCTTTGATTTGCTTTGTGACAAGGCTTTTATGGACTACAATTGGCATTGATGGAATCTCCTTGTATTGCCCTTAAGTTTTGGGCCTTGAAATGGAGTGTACACCTTATGATGGCACCATCTACTTTGTGTTCTACAATATTCTCATGTCTCCAACTCAGATGATTATCTTTTATGACTAGATATATCTTTGTAAGTGCTTTCTTTTTTAATCATTATCTCTTTGAGTTTGGTATTCCTAAGACTGAAATATTGTTCTTGATAGTCTTGGTGCTCACTATTTTGTAGAGTTTTCCTTAGGCACATGCACTATCACATGTTGCCTTTTAAACAAGGTCTAGGACTATACCTAACCCTACATTGTTATCCATGACTGCGTACTAAGTTCTAGATTTCTATATTTATAATAGCCTCCTTTGATAGTATTTTTAAACAACAATATGACTATCTATATGACTATTTATGAATACTTCATGTACTGGCTGCAAGACATTTTTGGCATTTACTATTATGATTCCTTATGATAAGTCTTCTTGCATGCATTCTTGTAGCTATTTCATCTTTATCTTCCTAATAACGAAGTACCTACTACACTTAATCCTTTGTAAGCTCATTGATATTAATGTTGCTGATATTAATCCTTTGTAATCAGCAAAAGTCAACTTGAAGATAACATCGACAAGTAGAAGCATGTGATTGGGATAGCATACACCATTTAAGTCCATCGAAAGAACACACACTAGAGGAAATGGAGAAATCTTGTCTTGTCGATAGGCGATGAGGCTATCGGTATGACATATTTTGATGGACACTGGAAAAAAGTAAAATGCATCGGCAAAGGTTATGGCGATAAAGGGTCATCAGTGTAGACAAAAGCAGTTGGGATTTTTTTTTTTTTTAAATCCTAGGGAATATCAGAATTTTGATGAACACCACAAGACAACCAATGATGTTTCCATACCCGCGATTGCAAAAATGTTGTAGGATGCAGCGTTGTCCATCGAAAGAACACACACTAGCAACAATGAAGAAATCATGTTTTGTCGATAGCCGATGAGGATATCAGTAAGACTTATCTCAATGGAAAGTGGAAAAATTAAAATGCATCGGCAAAGGTTATGACATTAGAGGGTCATCAGCAAAGGTTACAACAATAAAGGATGCAATGAGGCCGGAATTTCGACGTGTCGTCAAACAAACATCCCGCCTAGCGACAATGGAGAAATCTTGTCTTGCCAATAGCCAATGATGCTATTGGTAAGACTTATCCTGATGGACACTACCAAAGTAAAAATGCATTGGCAAAGGTTAGGATGATAAATAAAGGGTCATCAGAAAAGGTTATGGTGATAAAGGATGCAATGAGGTCAGAAGTTCGACGTCTCCTCATCAAAAAAACATACCGCGGGTGCATGGAAATTTACGACATCGTTTCGTCTAATTTTTTACCTAAAACCTATCATTGGAATCACCAATGAAAAAATAGCAATGAACAAATACGTCAGAATTCTGACATTTAGTTGTCTGAATTCTGATGAACGGTCATCGGAAAACTACTCCAAATGTACTATTGAATTGAAAATTCAAATTGTTCGACCTCATGATCATGAAGCCTCAACTTCATCTACTCCTCCGAGGTATATTTCCTTGACTACCATGAAGTATAAACAAAAAAATATTGAATTGACTAAGCAGCTTGAAGACTTAGAAAAATAGAAAAATGATGTCACTCATAGGTTAGAACAAGTAGCAAAATTGTCCTCAGCATTTTTTGGCTATGAGGAAGCCCTCTGGTTTTTATGCTTTGTTTTTAAGAGAGGTGTTTCTACAATGGAAAATTAATCAATTGGTTCTTGGAAGGAAAATTGATTATGATGACGATGATGACTCCCTTGAAGATTTTTATAAAAGTGACCCTAACTTCCAAGATCAAATGTGTGAATGCTTTCTTTTTGGTCATTTTTATCAATCTTTTCTTAATATATTTGTTGGTGAAGTTAAGATCAAAGCATTTGTGTCTTTGTTGCAAAATCAAATAGAATGGGAAAATAGGGTAAATTAGTATAAAGAATCACAAAGTAAATTAGGCCTCCCCATGAGAGATGAGACACCAAGGTCATTGGCAATCCAGGAATAAGTTCACTTACATCTCACAACTCAATAAGGTATAGCTAGTTTACAAGATTAATCTTTCAGCAACTATCCAAGCTTTCAGGGATGCACATTATCAACTTTTTCATCAAGCTCTACAAGCATCTAGGGAAAGGTTTAATGCCATACCATTCTAGTTAAGAAGGAGAGAACCAATTTCTCCACACAATATCACCTAGAGCTTGACTAGGGCCATATCAGTTATTGCAATAATACAGGAGTAGTAAGAAGACTAGATCGGTATGAGGTTCAGACCGCCATTGATCTCATTGCCATCACTAAGGTTAAATGCACATGCCAATTTTGTAGGAGATATTTTGAGAAACTAGACATAAAGAGTGGAATAATACAATGGATATGCACCTCCTAGAGCTTATCATGACTACAATTTCTAGCACCTTGATTTAGTTTTCTAGATTGAAGCTATGAATAGGGGCCTGCCAAATCCACCATCATGAGGACATGGTTAATATAAAAAGGGGGACGATGATGAGAACTTGAAAATGACACTTTTTAACCTTGATATATGCTTAAAAACTCTGTGTACTTTGTTAATTAATGTGTCTAGTGGCAAACTATATGCATGCATATTTATTCCTTTTTCTCTTATACTATGCTAATTAGAGAATATATTGATGGCATTTGTATGAAGATTGCATTAACAAAATATAAGTGTTGTCATTGATGTCAATTGTATTCAGCATTACTATTGTAGCAGAGAGATCAACTGGTAACCCTACCTGTTGATATGCCAAACCCTAACCGATGGAGCTTGGTGAATCGGTTGTATTGATCTATGATCAAATGGTGATCGGAGATGATTATGACACATATGCATGTTGCACATGATTAATTTCAAAGTTGATTTTGGTGCATAGAGATAATTGTTTTATCTTGGGAATGAGCGAGTACATTGCATGAAGTGGAAACCGTGTGATGAGTTATAGGATTCAATGAGCGGTGATCAAGGTTGTCTTGAACAATGTGTTGATGAATGCTATGTGATCTAACAGTCATTTTTGAACTGATTTGTTTGTAATCTCTATGAAATCTTAGGTTATTGACCTATTGTCTTGCTTATAAGGTCAATGGGTTGTTTTGTAATAGTGTTGGCAATTTTTGGTTAAGTGTTAGCATGATTGATTGTCGAACCAAAAGGAGTATCTGTAGAATGTTTGAAGGAAGATAGGAGCATGAATAGGATATGATCAAGTAGAGTAGTGCTATTTACCAAATCAACAAAACCCTATTATTCTCTAACAATTACAATAGTTAAATCCCTTAATCGGGTAAGCTTTAACAAGCTTGGTGTTTTCTAAATCCTCTAACCAAGTGATCCATTAGCTTTGATTTCAAATCCTCTATCAAGGTTACTCCTAACAGGGTATTTCCTTTAATAAGGTAATTATAGTCAATCCCTTAACTGGTTGGTCCTTAACCGAATCTATTCGTAATAGGACATTTTTGTAAAGCTTCTAACAAGACTTGGCTCCTAACAGGGAGAACTTCAGAAGAGTTCAGAATACTTGTGGGTATTCACACCCACCATGGTTTTTCCCATTTGGGTTTCCATGTCAAAAATCATTGTGTCAAGTGGTGAATGGTTTTTGTGGTTATGTTTTGATATGGTTAATTTGTTTAACTGGTAAGTCCACTTAGATATGTTAAGATGACCGGATGTGATCTGAAAAGTGCTTTTACTAATGTTAGTAAAGTGTTTTCATTATTTGGTTAAATGGTTTGATAGTTTTATATCTATTACACTGTTACTTTATTATGATAGTCAACCAGTAAACTTGATAGTGCAGTTATAGTTTGTAGTTCAGTGTTTGAACCGATTAATTTAGTGATTGATTTATGAGTTGGGTTTTGAATTTGGTGAAAGTTTAGTCAATTTTCTATCTATTGATTCACCCCCCCTCTTAGTACTTGTCTGGATCCTTATTTATTCATCATATCATCAATTGGTATCAGAGCATTTTAGGTCCTCTAGTGTCTAATCCTAACAACTTGAGGTAAAGATTTAGAAGAACATGATGAAGAAAGAAGGTCTGAAGTTTAATAGGGAAAACTACAGAATCTGGAGTGATAGGATGAAGATCTATATCAAGAGTTTAGGAAGTCAATACTAGGAACATGTTGTTACCAAATATACCTTGCCCAGTGGGATTCTATCTGATGATCAAAAGAAAGAGCAACAGGAGAATAATCAAGCATTGGAGGCCATTATCAGTTCCTTGTTTGATTCAGAGTATGTTGATGTCCATGGTTTAGATACTGCTTATGATGTGTGGAAGAAAATTGAGGATATCTATAGCAGTGATGAGCATGTGAAGATTGCCAAAGAAGACAGTTTGAGACGTAAATTTGATGGCATGCGGATGGTTGAAGGTGAGAATATTCAACAATATGGTTAGAGGATCAAGGAGATAGTCGGTGAGATCAAAAGTGCTAGTGGTAAAGTGGAGGATACCACAGTGGTTAGTAAGGTGTTAAGAACCCTTCTACCGGTCTACACTGTCTAAGTTGCAACCATTCAGAAACTAAAGTCTATTGATAAAACAAAGGTAACTCTTGACTCCATCATTGGTAAACCAACTGCATTTGAATTAAATGGTTATGATGGTAGTTCTTAGAAATCCGAGTCTGCATTTAGAGCTTCAGTTTCTAATCCACTGGTGAGGAAAAGAAGAGAAGCTAGTCACAATTATGAGTTTAGATCTAGTAGAGAAGTTGATGACGAAGACAGTCTGATTGATCTTGAAGCATTGTTGGCCAAGAAGTTACCTAGAGGTACTGGTAAGTACAGAGTTAAATTACCTTTGAAGTGTTTTGCATGTAACTGGAAAAGAGACAAGTTTGATTTCTAAAATTGATCTGAAAGATGTTACTGAAGCTTCTAAAGATGAAAATTGGGTGAAAGCTATGAAAGAAGAATTAGATCAAATTGAGAAGAAGAAAATATGGGAACTTGTTCCGATACCTAAGGATAAGAATGTAATTATTACAAAATGTTGGCAAAAGACACTATTCCAGTGATGCTCCGGTGGAGATTGAGGATGTTTGATGCATGAGATTACTTAGGGGTTTTCATTGATGGAAACTTAGCCTAGTAATCCTATCTGGTATATGGAGATTGGGATTACTGAAAGTATTAAGTAAGTTTGGTTATTCATGAAGCATAAGTATTGTCAGTGGAACATAGTGTATAGATTCGGTAAGCATTATTCATTTCCAGTGACTAAGTTCTTGTTGTAGTGATTGGATATGTGAGGCATATTTTCATGCAATTCTAGCCTCTAGTGTTTCTTCTAGTGCAAGTTTCTTGGTCTGGTATCTAGTATTACAGGAAGAACTGAGTTATCTTTATGTTTGATGGTGTAGCATGTGGTCCAGATTCCTTGAGGTGATTCTAGTGGATGTTGATGAGTTTGAGGTGATTGGGTCGACTTATGGGAAGGTTGTGATCATATGTTTTAGGTTTGGAATAAGGATTTGTAGAAGGATTGAGCTGACATGTGACTATACGTTTCACATTTTGCAATTTTGTGAAGTCGACTTAATGATGATCTATTTTGGTGGTGTGGATATATAAGATTGAATTGGATGATCATTTTACATGGTGGTATGTATGCAAGATGGTGTCGGAAGTGAGTGAGCACAGTTTCACATGCACAGCTTAAGTTTTCATGATTCAGTACATGGTAGTAGAGCAGAATAGAGCATTTTTTTAGAGTAGTGATAGCAGATCATTGTTGAGCCTAAATGGAACTGATTCGTGGCATTTGTAGATTCTATATTCCAGTTCAGAGATTGTATTTTCTTCTATATCTCATTTTTAGGATAGTGAGTCCTCTGGAGTTGCAACCTTGTTTTGTAATTAAGTAGTGAGCTCTAGGAAGTGTGCCTAGATGCAAGTGCATTCCACTTTTGTAATATTGTTCTACTATTGGCCATAGTATAATAATATTGTGGGTTCAAATCCCATCGTGGTTTTTCCCTTTCCGAGTTTCCATGTAAATTTTTTGATGTTATGGTTGTGTGGTTATTTTCTTTGTGTTTATGCATTATAGTTTTTGTTCTTTGCATCTAGTGGTTAAAGAATCAATTTTATAAATTAGTAAGTTGTTGAACACTGATTCACCCCCACTCTTAGTGTTCATTGATTCCAACAATTGGTATTAGAGCCTTGTGCCTTGATAGAAATCTAACATCTTGAGGAAGATTCAGAAGATTGAATCAATGGACTCCGACTTGCAGAGACAACTTAGTGTGGCACTTGAAGATCTTGATGCAACGATGAAATAAAATAGTAGCCTAAAAAGAAATCTAAATGCAGTTGAAGATTTCATTGAAACCCTGAAAGATCAATTAAACACTTCAAGAGATAAGAGAAAGGATTTGATGGATAAGCTAAAGGAGAAAGAAGAACAAAGTGTTGACAATCAAACCTTACAAGATAAGACAGATGAATGTGAGAAGCTGACCAGGGATAATGCAGTTTTGAAGAATGAGATGCAATCTATTGTCATGAAGTTGACTAAGAAGATTGAAGACCAGACGAACAATGAAGAAACTCTAACTCAATCATTGAAGGATAGATTTGATGAATGTTGCAAATTGACATATGAGAATGATCAGTTGAAGCTTGAATTGCTACAAACAAAGAATGATGGACAAGAAATTGAAAGGATGATCATAATTCTGAGAGATGAGTTGACTACTTCTAATGAGTACACAAAAAATTTCAAAGCTATTTGAGCCCAGTTAGATGAGATGCTAAAAAGTTAGAGACATGGAAAGGACATGCGAGGAATTGGATTTGAGAAAGGAGAATCCTTCGGTTCTAGTCAAAGCAATCATCAATAGAAGAACAAGAAACCTCTGGTAAGACAACCTAATGCCTATAAATTCAATGCTAAATATTTTGTTTGTGGTAAATTTGGTCATATTGAAAATCAATGTAGAAGTAGGATGAATAATGGGATGACAAATAAAGTAATGAACAATGGTCCTACCTTTATCAGTCAATGTTTCATATGCAACAATTTTGGTCACAAGTCAAACATGTGCAGAACAATGATAAATAACTTTCAGAACAAGAGATGATATGCTTGTGGGATGTTTGGACATATTTCTAACCAATGCAAAATGAGACCAAATCAAATGAACTTCATACCTATGTAAATGAATGGTGTTTGTCATGCATGCAATAGACTAGGTCATATTGCAAGATATTGTAGAAGCAATAATGCACTGGTGAACAAGAAAAAATCAGATGAAAAAGGCAAAGCAAAGGTAGATGAAATTAGAGATCAACATAAGAAGATGTGGGTGAAAAAGGAAGATTCAAATGTGCAAAAATGATCCACACCTGAATCCGGTGATGGAACTGTAGACACCTAAAAATTTCTCATTGATCATGTACTAATTATTCCTCTAATTGATTAAATAATTCTTTAATTGTTTAATTAAGTTAATTAATCTTATTCTTCTAATTTCTCATTTCCTCATCATCTTATTAATTATTCTATTTTCCTATTCTATTATCATTTAATCATTCAACCCTTTTCCAAATATTAATTAAATATTAATTATTTAATTAATTCTAATTAATTCCCCAATTTAAATAATCTTTATTATTTAAATAAATTGATAATTATTCAATTTCTATCTCTAATCATCTAATCATTCAACCCTATTCTAAATATTAATTAAATATTTATTATTTAATTAATTGTGATTTAATTCTTTTAATTCAAATATTTTTTATTATTTGATTAAAGTCCGTTTCTAAATAATTAAATAGTTTCTTTAAATTATTTAATTAACTAATTAATTCTTCAATTCCAAATCCCCAAATTCAATCACATGTGCATGATTTCAAAAATCAAATTGAAAATCAAACTCAAGTTCTAAATATATTCAAATACTAAATTGAATTAATAAATTCAATATTTGAATTAAAATCTCAGGCAAAGATTAAATTGAAAATCTAAATCTAAATGCAAGCACATGCTAAATTAATTAATTCAATCAATTAATTAATTAAATCATTTATCTCTTCAACTTCTATTTCCATCTTTCAGTTAGCTTTTTCTAAATTAAGCTCCCTGTGTCATCTTCTTTATTTCCTCCAATCATTCTTTTTCTTCCCTCAATCTGCTTTTTCTCAATCAATTAACTCAATTAATCTATTCAATCTATTGAGTTTCAGTCCTACAATCAGCAGTTCAACTATTGTGTGTGTGAAAAGTGGACTAAGAATCTGTATCTGCAAGACACAACTTCAATCAAGTCATTACATGCATGGTTAATCAGATATAATCAATGAATAATAAATCATAACAAATCAACCCATTGCCTTATAAAAGATGCGAGTATAAGATTGCTCTCAGATTATTTAGCAATACTAGTGACTAGACAACATCAAGACGAAGGATTTAATCTATATGAGCATGATGAATGCTAGATGGATGCAATATTGATCTAAAAAGATTCAAGTAATATTAAGCTAAATGATTTAATCAATATGCAATATATCAATGAGTCTATAGCAAAAATAGTATAATAACAATATATTCTCCAACCTCTCTTGAATGAGAGAAGAGCCTGAATTTATAGAAAATTCAGAAAGAAACCAACGGCTAAGATCAAATGATGATGAGCAGTCAAGATTTTTCAAGAGGAAGCACAATCCAGGTGAATTGATGTGATTGGATGCTTTTCTCAGTTTTAAAGGAAATTGAACTAAAATTAAGATTAAATCAAGAAAAAAACCGATTTATTCTCTATTTCATTCAATTTTAAGATTTAATTGTCTCTCTGAGATTATTTATCAATTTTAATTTGTTTTTCAAGATTGTCTCCAATTGATTTCTTTTCTCAAATTTTTAATTCTTTCTTGGTCAATTAATTCCTTTATTGATTTATTTCCTTTTTTGAAGATTTGTGCTCAATTGATTTATTTAGTTAAGATTAATTCCTCTTTCTTGATTTGATGGCAAATTGATTTATTTAATTAAATATGCTAGGATATTCAATTAAAATAAATAAGATAATTGTTTAAAATGATTTACTTGGAATGATTTAATTAATTAAATAAATATTTAATTAATATTGAGTGATTAATTTTCCATGTGACATTTGATGTTTTAGAATTAATTGTGTGCTCAAGATTGATTTAATTGCCTTTGGTTAGGACCTTGGTGATGTTGTCGAGATTAGGGGCTCATGGTTTAGATGACCATTTTTAGGGTATTACAACTATCAATTTTCATTTGAGCTCACATGAGTTCAACCTTTCAATCAATCTCATCCAAAAATCTATAAATTGAGCATCCAATCTCCATTTTCAATAATCATGAACTTTGAATCTTTGTGTCACTTGGAGGTTACTAGCGCAATATCTGAGAGCCATCATACCACGAAGAGGAGAAGAGAAATGGACGTTCTATGTAGTCATGGAATAGGGAGTTTTTATTGATTGAAATTATAATTCCTATTTTGCTTGGTTGCATTATTCCATTGTCTTGTTTGTTAGAATTCTTTGATTAGAAGGGATTCGTGATTTCCCTTTTTGCTTCTAATTGATTACTTGTTTTTATAAGATGAATTTTACATGTGCACATTTTGGTGAACGCGACGTGAACTAACTACAATTTAACCTTCTTTATTTTTTCGGTGTGATTTTTGCAGATTGTGGAGATTTTTCATATTTTTTTGCAGGCTGCACAAATTTTGAGAAAAGATTTTTCCGTCATGCAATTGAGCTTACATCATCACGCAATCGCATACACAGGATCACACATTCAACCTTTCAGGGTCACGCAATCGCCTTGTCCAAATTGTGCAATCGCCTTTTCTGCATCACACATTCGTAGGAAGCTTTGCTATTAATTTTTTATTCCATCTGTTATTTGTTCTATTTAATTCTACCTCAAATTTGGTTAATCAGGGATCAACTTGCTTTAATTTTATGATTTTATTAATACATTTAATGGCAAGAAAAGTACAGTTCAGGATTTCAGGTGCAAGAAGGACGAAACAACAAAGAAGAGAAGCTAAACACTACCAAAAGGTTCTCCAGGTAGAAAAATTGATACAGGATTCGAAAGAGCAACTGGCCTTAGATAGATATAATAGCCTAGGTCTTTCTTATACAGTTAAATATGATCTAATAAATATTGAATGGATGATGAGGGATTTGGCTAGGGCTTCATAATTGGTTTTGTAGGTTCCTGATCGGGTTTAGTTCTCTTATTTTTTTTTTAGTTTTTGACTTTTGTTGTTGTCTGCCTTTTGTCACGCAATCGACCTATTAGTGCTACGCAATCAACCAAATATAGTCACGCATTCGGTATGTTAGATTTACGCATTCGGCCTGTCAGATTTACGTATTCAGTCTGTAAGTATCACGCATTCACTCAGGTAGTATCAAGCAATCACCTCTGTCAAGTTTTGGGTTTTGTTTTCTATTGGTTTAATTTTACTACTAATCTTCTGTTTACAGCTTGTGGCAGATTTGCAGGGAGGATTAGATTAGTAATTTTTCATGCACATCTCACACTTCAATTTTTAGTGCTTAAAATCAACAACAGTTAAAAAGGACATGCATGGATAATCTCACACTTTGTTGTTGGTGTTTAAAATAAACATGGGCTAAAATGGACATGCGTGTATCTCACACTTGAAAAATTAGCTAAGGGTACAATTTTTGTGTCCATCAGAGCAAGTTGAAAAATTAGGTTTTTGGCTATATATGGGACAAAACTATCATTTTCAATTCATTTTGATCTTCCTAGTTTGAAAATTCAAAAAGCCTTTTGCAAAGAAAATGGTGGTCCCTACTCGTCAGCATCGATTCGAGTGCCAGAGGAGACATAATCGACCCCAAAACTATGGGCCAGCGGTAAGTGATCAATCTTAAGCCTATTTGTGTTTCCAATTTTGAATTTTTTTATGCATTTTGCAAGTTTTCCATGTGTTTTGGGCGGGTATCTCAATTTGTCGTGCGAGACAGGATCCTGTCTCATACGAGAAACTAGTAAAAAGTATTTTGTCATTTGAGCCCATTAGTTTTGTCATTCTAGGGTCACCCAGGTGTCATACGACAAGTCTGTAAAAAGACCATTTTGTCATGCAGGGTCTAAAATTTTGTCATTTGGTGTTGATTTGTCGTACGACACCTATTCTTGACTCATATGAGATGCTGCTTCTCTATGTTTTGTTGTATGGAAGACAGTGAGCATTTTTGAGGGTGTAAATGTGAAAATTTGATTTGGCATTTGACTTGGATTTGCATGATATTTTGCTTCTTGTGTAGGCTCATTTGGAATGTTTTTTGATGCTTCATTGTTGGATTTTTGTAGGTGCACTTACCTCCTATGCTCTTTAGATACGTGTATCCTCCCACTATGGTATTAGTTCAAGATTTATCTGAGGTTGAGCAGACTCATGTTGATATGTGCAGCTTGACTCATCTACTGAGATTACCTGATATCCGTGTGAACCACGAGATGCTCACAGCATTGGTAGAGAGATTTCATTCAGAGCATAATACATTTCATTTGCCTGTTGGGGAGTTTACTATCACTCTCGAGGATGTGTATAGGATCCTTTGTATCCCTTTTACTAGGGATAAGGTGGATTATGATACCGCGTTGTTACTTGGACTGCAGACATTGAGGCATGTCTTCAGTGATCCTGAAATTTTGACTCATTCCATGAGTTGGGATATACTTATGAGTAGATACTATGAGGAGTATCCCTTGGCATGTGTTCTAGTAGGGTTCATTGAGTTCTTTTTGATGCTAGACAGGGGGCAGTAGGGTTTCTAGAGTGGATGGGGCCGGATGCTAGAGAGATTGATAGAGACCCCTTAGAGACTTGGCTGGGGCTCTTGTTTATTGGCCCACATGTATCAAGAGATGCATGAGATTGTATACAAAGATGGGCAAAGCATAGCCATGGGTGTGTATATTTTACAAGTGTGGGCTTGGGAGCACCTTCCTGTTTGTCGACCCATAGTAGCAAATAGTAGAGAGCTTGGGCAGTCGATCATTTACAGGTATGCTAGATATATCACACAGCCCCATATGGGCAAGAGAGACTTCTAGAGATGGCAGCTCGATGACCTGATAATAATCATATGGAGACCATATAGAGGATTGGAGCCATGGGATGACTGGTAGCTAGTTTGCAGGGACCTGTTTGTTACACGCCCACTGATTGGGAGGTCACAGACTGTTGTGGAGTGATTCATCATTTCATGAGTGATGAGGTAGTATGGCCAGCCCCAGGGGATCTCACAGGAGTATACAATATATGCTTGATATGTAGATGAGGAGAGACAGGGATGGTCTCCATGGTTATCATATGCGCTGGTGATGCAGGAGTTGACAGGGTTACACCACTTGAGGTGGGATTACCTGGATGACGTAGTAGATGCGGGGGTATTGCCCTAGTATAGAGATCATTTTTAGTAGCATCCGTTCCCACGTTTTATAGATCCAGGTGAGCAGGCTCCTCATATTGAGGATGCTGAGGATGATGCCCCCACACCAGCATAGGGACAGGGCCAGAGACAGGGCCAGAGGCAGGATCAGACACAGAGAGCTGAGGCTCCGCGATGAGGTAGTGGTGATCTAGGTGCTAGTAGTAGCAGGGTGCCAGTTGAGGGAGGATAGCAGAGGGGTGAGGGTGGATCCCTAGGAGGAGTGGGTGTGAGATTGGGTGGGACAGAGGAGGAGTGAGCAACACCTAGGTAGGTTCAGTAGCAGAGAGAGGAACAGGGTGCAGGTGGAGGTGGAGGTGGAGGTGGAGGTGGAGATGGAGATGGGGGTGGAGAGCCTACGAGAGAGTAGGGGACAGACATTGGATGGTCGATGAGGGCACATCTTACAGAGCTATAGTCATAGTTGCTAGTGGCTCAGACTCAGTTGGTGGAGCAAGACCGACAGCTGGCCAAGATGAGGACTGAGCGTGATCATCAGATTGCAGCACTGAGAGAGAAGATGAGAGAAGAGATAGAGCCCCTACGATAGGAGGTCCTTCACCAGTCTAATAGGGCATCTTACTATGTTGTAGCGTATAGTGTTGCAATTCCTGTTGCGCAGCAGGTGATACCTTATTCATAATATATGGCACGGTTAAAGGGAGCATGGGTGCCTCGTCAGGATCTTGGACATCAGGCTCCTCCTCCACCACCAGGCAATGAGGGAGAGGGTGCTAGTTAGATTATTTCTTTTTTTAGCTTGGACATTTTTTGTAGACACACCCATTTTTTTTAGCCTATACGATTCTTGCTCCAATGGGAGTTTATATATGTCTTTTGACATCATTTTGTACCTTAGACTTGACATGATATATATACGAGATCTAGTTTGACTTCATCATACTTGTGTTGATTCGCTTATGAGATGTCCTTTATATGCTTTATTCTATATGTATGCATTTCTTTTCAGCATGAATGTATGAATGTAAATGGAATATGAATGTCTTATTTTTCTTTCTTTTCATATGCAAATAAATGATGATGCGAATGAGTAATGAGAATGAGTAATGCAATTTTTCTTCATTTTTTTATGCAATAAGATGAATGCAAATGAATGATAGTGAATGTATGAATCTATATTAAATGATGACACTCCAACTCTCATTCAAAAGATAAAGAGAAAGCATTGTTACTATACTGAAATCACTCCAAATGCACAAAATGTAGGATGAAATGCATGATGAGATGCAAAATGAAATGCAATCTAAACCTAGTCACTGGACTTTGAAAAGCTTAATTTTCATCATTGAGCATTTTATAATTATAGCAGGTAGAGTAGAGTTCCTATGCAG
Source organism: Cryptomeria japonica (assembly GCF_030272615.1). NCBI lineage: Eukaryota > Viridiplantae > Streptophyta > Pinopsida > Cupressales > Cupressaceae > Cryptomeria > Cryptomeria japonica. Next base: position 846,117,524 of record NC_081411.1, on the reverse strand, counting down.
TGTTAATGATCTTGTCCACAATGACCCTTTTTTTGTTCATATCCTTGGACAGATTTCGTAGGAACCTGGATTTGCACAATAAAGAAATTCCCTCAAAACAGACAAAGAAATGATGGGAACCTCCCCGTAGCATTCAAATAAGCGGAGTCGAGGTATGTGAGGTGATTCCTCCTTGATGTGAAGGCTCTTATCACAGACACCCAGCTAATTTAGATGTTTCCAGATCATTGGGATCATTCCTTCAAGAAGAAAACAAAGAAAATATTATGCCCCCAATCCTTTCTCCTCTTAGTCATGATAGACTTCCTCGAGTTACTCAGAGGGATAATAATAAAAAACCAATATAAAAGACAACATACAAAGAAAATTTTCATTCATAGCTCCAACTATTTAGTGATTGTTTTTCATTATGTTGTTTTGTTTGTTAACTCAGTGATAAAACTCTTTAGTAGTTAGGAGACAAGTAACTGACTTGGAGTGGATGACTAGGTTTAACTAACGTAAGGTTGACTTGGTTGATACTACTTAGGATGTGTAATGTGCTCTGTTGATTACCTAAGACTAGGACATTGATTGGTTTCAAGCCATGAGGGTTCCAATGAACTAGGATGTCACAAAAGTGACTGAAATATGTACAAGCGAAAGCAAAGATGCATGAAAGCAGGAATGCCAATGTTGCATTGATAGATGGAGTGCTCAAGTACAAGAGGCACTTGTTTACCAGGTTTTCACCTGCTTGGTAGAGATTCATATATTTTTTTTTTACCAAGGTGCCTGTTTACCAAGTTTTCACCAGGGCATTTTCTCTTCTCTTTTCCTTTTTTTTCTTCTATTTTTTCTTTTTCTTTTTTTTTTTTTTGAATTTCTTTAGGACTTTTTCTGATTTTTTGGATTTCTTCAAGACATTTTCTGATTTTTATGATTTTTTTTCAGGACATTTTTCATTGTAAAAGTTGTAGGAGTAGAGAATATTTAAGTGAAGAATTTATTTAGATGGATGGTGTTAATCAATTCGCGGAGCTGTTCTCCTTCTAATGTTGAAAGTTGATAAGCACCAGAGCCAAAAGCTACAATAACGATATAGGGACCCAGCCAGTTGGGTTCAAACTTCCCTTTGTTATCTCAAAACTATTGATTTTTAGGATTCTCTCTTAGAATTAAGTCACCAACCTGAAATTCTTGATGTCAAACTTTCTTGTTATATCCTCTAGACATTCTCTTTTGATACACTCTAAGATGATCAAACACCACTTGTCGACGCTCATCCAGCAATTCGAGCTCTTGCAATCTAGATATTCTATAGTCTTCATTAGTAACAAGACCTTGCAAGGAAACTTGTAGAGATGGTATTTCTACTTCAATAGGTAATACTGCTTTAGACCCATACACCAAAAAAAAATGTGTAGCCCCAGTAGGTGTTCTGATACTTGTTATATAAGCCCACAGTGCAGGATTGAGCTACAGATGCCAATCCTTCTTGGATTTGCTCACTATTCTATGCAAGATAGTCTGTAGATTTTTGTTAGATGCCTCTGCTTGTCCATTACCTTGAGGGTAATATACTGAGGACCAGTGTTGTTTGATTTTAAACTTCTCATAGAGTTCATCTAGATCTTTGTTCTTAAATTGTCCTCCATTTTTTGTTATAATTGATGAAGGTATACCATATCTGCAGATGATATAGTTAAGAACAAATAGAGCTACTTGTTTTTCGGTTGCCTTGATGAGTGGAACTGCTTCTACCCACTTAGTGAAGTGCTCAGTGGCAATGATAATAAATTTATGTCCATTAGATGATGCAGGATAAATTTGGCCTATTAGATCAAATGCCCACTGTTGGAAGGGCCAGTGTGTCACAAAGGGTATGAGATCCCTTGCCAGAGCGTGTATAAGGTGCCCATGCAAATGACACTTTTCATAGGTTTTAGCAAATTTTATAGCTTCCTTCTCCATGCTTGGCCAGTAGTAGCCAACCCTTAGTAGTTTTTGTGCTAAAGTTAGAGCATTTGAATAAGATCCACAAACACCTTCATGAACTTCAAATAATGCACGTTGGGACTCTTCAGTTTCTATACATCTAAGAAAAGTATTATCTAAACCTTGCCTGAATAGGTCGTTAGCAATGTTGACATACCGTGACGCATTTCGGATTAGGTTCCTTTTTTCTTTTCAGGAAAGATTAGTAGGGACAACTTGGCTACGTAGGTAAGAGAAAATGTGGCTATAACGAGATGAGTCATGTCCAATAATAGAACAGACTACCTGGGACTCAGGAGAATCATAGGCAAGGTAATAAAACTCTTCCACCAGGAATTCAAAGCAAAAATTAGACTCCTATAGCTGTGGTATAGATGCTAAAGTGGCCATTGCATCCACTGCTCTATTTGCTATTCTGGGAATCTGCTGAAATGATACAGAGGTAAAATATTTCTTGAGGTCATCCACCATCCTCTTGTAAGGAATTAGTTTCTCATCTCTCATCTGATATAGGCCATTAATCTAGTTGATAATGAGTTAAGAATCTCCATAGATGTGTAATTCCATGATCTTCCACTCGATGGCTAGCTTGATCCCATTTACCAAAGCTTCATATTCTGCAATGTTGTTTGTGCAAGGGAAGAGAAGTTTGTAAGCTTTTGGAATTGAGTATTTCTGGGGAGTAATAAATAGTATCCCGGTACCAGAACCATGTTGAGTGAAAGACCCATCAAAGAATATCTTCCATGATTGTTTAGTAAGGTGCATGATTGATTCATCTGGGAATTCTATATGTAGAGGTTGATTGTCTTCAAGTGGAGCTTCAACAAGTTGGTTTGCAATAACCTATCCTTTGATGGTTGTACAATCCATATATTCAATGTCAAATTTTGTAAAGACCATGACCCATTTGGCTAGTCTTCCTGTAAGCGTTGCTTTACTAAGAAGATACTTGAGTGGATCGATCTTGGCGATCAGCTTAATAGAGTGTGCCAACATATAATGCCTTAATTTTTGTGATGCAAAGACCAGAGCTAAGCATTCTTTCTCTATTATAGTATAATTCATTTCATATGACACCAATGTTCTGTTGATGTAATAGATAGCTCGTTCCTTTTTATTATCATCATGTTGTGCCAGAAGTGCCCCCAGTGAAGTATCCGTAGCTGATATGTACAGGATCAGTGGCTTACCTTGAATTGGTGGCATTAATATGGGTGGATTAGAAAGATATTCTTTGATTCATTGTAAATGTAGCTCACAATATTTATCCCAGTTGTATTGAATTCCTTTCCTTAATACCTTTGTGAAGGGTTGAGCTTTGTCAGCTAGCTGAGATATAAAATGCCTTATGGACTGAAGATGGCCTTGTAGACTTCCCATCTGATTGATATTCTTTGGTGGAGACATTTCCATTATAGCTTGGACCTTTTTCAACGTCAACCTCAATTCCTTTTCTAGATATTATGTACCCAAGCAATTTTCCTAATGTTACCCCAGATGCACATTTCTTTGGATTTAAGTAGAGCTTGAATCTTTCCATTCAATTTAATATGAGGCCTAGCTCTTGAATGTGTGTAGATCTCTTCATAGTTTTTACCAGGGTGTCATCAACATAATCTTCCATGTTTTTATGCATCATATCATGGAAAATAGTGGTTACTGCTCTTTGGTAAGTTGCTCCTGTGTTCTTTAGACCAAACGACATAACATTCCAGCAGAAGGTTCCCCATGCACATGTGAAAGTTGTCTTCTATTGATCTTCAGGTGCTATCTTGATCTGATTGTAACCAAAGAATCCATCCATTAATGAATACATCTCATATCCAGCAGTCATATCTACTATCATGTCAATGTTGGGCAATGGAAAATCATCTTTTGGACATGCCTTGTTGAGATCCCTGAAATCTATGCAAACTCTAATAGATTTGTCTTCTTTTGATACAGGTACTATGTTGGATATCCATTCTATGTAGTCTATAGCTCTGATAAATCCATCTTTTAGCAATTTCTCTAGTTCATCCTTGACTAGTAGTGCCACATGAGGATGCATCTTTCAGAGTTTTTGTTTGACTGGTTTAACTCCTAGCATAATAGAGAGATGATGCATGATGAGATCGGGATCTAGTCCTACCATATCTGAGTATGTCCATGCAAAGTTGATCTTCTTTTCTAAAAATAGATTGCTGAAATCTTTTAACTCTTCTACTGATAGTGATTGAGCTAAATGAATGATATGTGGTATCTCTTGACTCCCAATGTTCACTGGTTGAGTTGGCTCAATCAATATGGAAGATCTCTCCTAGACGTGACTCGGTAGTATATCAAGTGTCTCACCTTTAGGTGAATCAGAGAGGTTTTCACCTTTAGGTACGTCCTTTATTTTCTCTTTTTTAGAGTCTGACACTGCCACAATGTGTTTTCCGCCATCAGATCTTTTATTCTTATTTTTCTTATTTTTGCAACTAAGATACTTGATATCCGCTTCAGTCATGTTTTCATTTTGTTCACTAGTGGAAGAGTACATGGGTTCAACTGCATTGAGGTAGTAGGCTAGTGTATAGTCATTGGCAAAAGTAGGTACATTCAAGGGTTGGTTATAAAGGGTGCAATCAATCAATTCTGGATGCATTAACGATAAGGTTGGAATAGGCTCAAGGGAGTTCATAGTATTATCATCATTGTTTCAGACCGACTAGTCAAGTTCCAAAAGACTACCTTGCGTATGTGTCTTGAGACTAGGAAGAGTTACGACATGATTATCATCATTCATGTTAGTATTTATTGGACCTAATTCAACCGACCTACTTCTAGCATCATCACCTACTTCAGACTAGGTTACATACCATGGTATAACAGTAGACAATATTTCATCATTCATGACAAAGTAGTCATAATGCGTTGTTGAATAGTTGTTGTCATAGATGGATCTCCTATTCGAGTCATCAGAGTCATAGGATGAAGTTACTAACTCCTCTTCAAGTGGTTTAGTGAAGGCATATATAGTATCAACACCCACATCCTTGATGCTACAAGTTCCTTCATGATTTGGTTCATTGATTGCTTGCATTTGACACACTTGTGGACATGACTTTGACAGTTCTGTTAACCCCTATCATCTGTTCCATTCAGCTTCTTCTGGACTAATGACTGGTTCTCTTGTTGTAGCTTCTAGTTCTTCTTGTGTGATTTCGTACTTGATTTGTCCTATCTCATTAGGGGAATTGATAAGTGAAAGACTTGCTTGTGTCCTTTCTTTCTCCAACTATCAGTCATAGTCTTCTTGTCGTCTTAATCTGATTTCTTCTATTTCCTTTTGCATTCTTAGGCGTATCATATCTTGTGTGTTATCTACGATATCTCTGAGTTCTTCAAGCATTTCTGTAGTAGATGTATCTAAGATGTGATCTGGACCCCATTCATACTCATTTGGATCAGCTTATGAGTCATCTACTTGTTGTCTGCTAGTATATGTGACCAGAATGTTTAGCGGTGCAAACAATTCTCTAACCCTGTATACCTCATCTCTCATATCCTCTGGGGTGTCTACTTCATGTGGTATTATAGCTGAGATAACTAGAACTTGATTACCATCTGTTTCCTCTCCCTAGGTGGACAATTCTTTTTGTTCACCATCACACTCCTCCTGAGTTTGTTGAGTATCAATTTCTTGTGCTATTAAAGGTAGTACCTTTTTCTTTCACTTACGTTGGTGGTGAGATGTGTGCTTCTGATCTGATGACTTTCTTGAATCATATCCCAGTCCAGCTTTATCATTGACAGACTTAGTTTGTAACTGAATAGGTTCAATAATACCCTGTCGATGTTTGCCAAAAGGACTAGTACCTGAATATCCCATGCGTTGAAGCATCTTATAGATTGGACCATATTGTGTTGGATAAATCTCACAATGTCGTATTTCTTTATCTACACTATCTTCTTTGAAGAGCTATTTAAGGACATCATCCCCTTCTATTTCACCTACAACAGAAGTAGAGGACTGTATAAAGGTGCCATCATAAATGATTTTTGGAGTTGAAGTTTGTGGCCTCATACCCTCTAATGGTTTTCTCGACTATCTTGGTGATGGAGGAAGAGATGTTAGTGAGAGTATAGGTTCTATCTTGTAACCATCCATGCTAGTGTTTGTGATTCCCAGTTTCTTTTCCAAATCTTTCAACAAAGATTCTGAATTTTTAGCTACAGAAGTTGCTCTATTATTAGGAACAAAAGCATCAGCACCCTGTGTTAATGCATTATAGGTATAACTTGTATCGGCAGGAATACTGACTTCAACTCTATTATAGGGAAATTTCAGGCATTGATGATATGTAGATGGTACTACTTTCATTTCATGAATCCATGGCCTACCCAGTAAGATGTTGTACAAAAGATGAAGATCCAGGACTTGAAAAATGGCATTTCTCTCCACAGGTCCTACTCTGATGGGTAATGATACCAATCCCTTAGAAGTTCTTTCCTCTTCATTATAAGCCTTGATTGTTATTTTCTTTGTTGGATCGATGACATTCTCAAAAAATCCTAGCTGTGTCAATAGATTGTAGGTACAAATATTCAACCCAGTGCCTCCATCTATCAAAACATGTTTAACGCGGTGCTTATGAATCATGGCTTCAATGTGTAATGGTTGGTTATGTGGGTGACTCAGTGAATTATCATCTTCTTTAGAGAATGTGAGATAATGGGGTGAGGTTAGGTGACCCACCATAGATTGAAACTGATCTACGTGTAAATCTTTAGGGACACTGGTAGTAAGTAGAGCCTTGTCTAGGACCTCTTTATGAGTAGAAGAGATCTTAAGCAATTCTAAAATGGAGATTTGAGCATTGGTTCTCTTCAATTGTTTGACAATACTATAACCAGGGGAAGACAATGAAGCTGGTTGTTTTGATTTAGCCATGATTGTGTCTATTTGTCTATTTGGCAGTTTTGATGTCATTTGATCAAAAGTTGGGGGACTAGCTCCTAGGAGAGAAATCTTCCTTTGAGCATGAGTCATGACATTAGCAGTCTGTGTTTGACTTTGATGATCTTGGATGAGGATCACATTGGAATATTCAGGTTGAATAGATTCAATCATGTTGATCACATTATCATGATTAGTGTAAGTATAATTGACTCTAGCTCCTCCCTTGGATTTTGAGGATTCTCCTTGTTCATAATTGGGTAAGGGATCTTTAAAAGCCTTATGATCAGTGTTAGCCATGTGACTCCCAACAATGATCTTGTCTATGTCAATGAGATCTTGGATTTCATGTTGGAATTTCATGCAGTTGTTTATGTTGTGTCCCTTGTTCCGATGATAGTCGTAGTATTCATTTTCTCTCCGCCATCTGGGTCTAATTTCTGGGTCATATGGTCTAGAATTGTCTAGCAATGTTATCAGATTATTTGCCAATAAAGTTTTAAAAGCCTATTCATATGATTCATCTAGAGGAGTAAACTCACGCTTAGGTTTTGAGACCCAAGGTTTGTCTTTAAACCACTCTCTTGTTTTCTTTGGAGGATTTTCCGTTGTAGTTTCGCCTGCCTTGAGTACTTGTGTGCCACTGGCCAAGTTAAATATTGTGGATTTTGTTTTTGCTTGGACAGTATCTACCACTCCATCACTAATGATGTTCTTGTTGCTATATTTGCCATATTTCCAGTATTTACTCTTTTCTTTAGAGCTAGAACCTTGTGATGTTTCTTTCCAAATTGATATATCTCCCTTTTTGATAAGAACATCTTCCATTCTAAGGGCGTTATCTACCATTTTGTTTAATGAAGGGTGTACTTGCATCTAGACACTATATTTCAATTCAGGGACTAAGTTATTGACAAATATATCCATTTTCTCAAGATTTGGGATGGTGCATGAATATCTAGAGAACATCTTTCTCCATCGTTGGAGGAAAGTGAGAAAGGGTTCTTCTGTCTTTTGTCTAGTATTACAAAGCTCTATCATAGTGACTGGGTGATGAATATTGTATGAGTATTGTTGTAAAAATAGTTGGATTAGTTCTTTAAATGTTTTTATTCCTTTGGGTAGGCTTGCGAACCATTCCATTGCTTGACCCCCTAAACTCCTTGGGAAAGGCACATGAGGTACGTTTGATCATGCATAAACTCCATACAAGCAGCACAAAACTCTTTGACACGATCTTGAGGATCTGAGGTACCATCATATTTATCAAATTTTGGGATCTCAACTTGTGAAGGAAATGGAGACATGTAAAGGTTTTTGTCAAATGGGAATGGGCATATCGTATCTAAAGAATATTGTTTTGGTTCTTTATCTTTGTTTTCTATTCTTGTGACTACAATTTGTAATGCTTGCATTTGTTTGCTCATTTTTCCCCATGGTGTCTCTTCTTCTTTAGCAACAAGGGCCTCCACATTATAACCAATAGGGAGTTTGGCACCTTGTTTTGCTAATTCTAGGAAATAGTCTTCTTTTTCCCTAGCCATGATGACCTTCATCATTTTCTGGAATTCTTTATCACTCTGACATTTATGAACTTTGTCTTCAGGAGGTTCAAGAAGTTCATATTTAGTTGATGAATCGCTGTCAGTGGCATGATTGCTGAAATCATCGTGAGTGTTTTGTTTACTAGCTTCTCTTTCTTGCCTTTCTCTAGACATGGTGGGAGATAAGGGCTGACCAAAGATTGGTATATCATAAACTGGTATTTGTGACGAGGACAGTTTATTGTAAAAGGGGTTTTCTTTGAAAAAATGATTGTCTTTGGTTGAAAAGGGTGTCTCTTTTTCTTTGTCTCCTTTGCTGCGAGAATTTCTAGTTTGATCAAGCATTTCTAACCAACAGGACCAAGAGCAAGATGTGTTGCAGAAGTCAAGATCAAATTGTAGCTAGTATTTCATTTAACGTAATAATTAAGAGAAGAAACTTAAGATCTGGTCTAGTTTTAGGAACGATAATTCTTGTGTAAGACGTTATCCAAGTTGACTTAGGTTTGGTAAAATGTTCGTTTGAACTAGCTGAGAAATGATCAACAAAATCATGCAACGCAACTGCAGAGGTACACTATCAAGGTTGTTTATGCTTATGAGGATGATAACCAATTTTAGGCTCACCGTAGACTATTTTGGCCAGGTTTAACTATGCTCAACTGACAGAATCAGAGACTCATATGATTGTATTTTTGGAACTGTACAATAGTAGAACAGGTTTAGGATGACAATAGTTCTGTTTCGTAAGAGTTGCTACCTAGTACCGTACGACAAATGGGTAGGTCCCGGATGACAAACGATTCTATTCAGTTATGTCTCGTACGACATAGGATATGGCTCTAGACAACAAACTACTAGGTCTCATATGACAGAGGATTGGGCTCAGGACAACAATATAGTATACTCATATGACACAGGATTTGGTGTAGGATGACAATTCAGCAGACTCGTACGACTGTTCACAAATCAAAGACTAAAAATTTTGGGTTTTTCAATGACTGGATAAGGCAATTGAACATGACCAATTCTGAGGTGGACTGGTTTCTGACCAAGATAGACTAGTTTGTGACATGAACAGAGTTTTGATCATTGAGTTTGTTGATTTGTGTTCTCCAATTTTAGTATTCTAGTTTCAGTTCGGGGGATGAAAACACATAAAACACATGGTATGAATAGTAACTCCAATCACAACATGCAAACCCTATGGAAGTTGGCTTAGAGAAGAAAACCTTTCCTTGCTAACTTAGGTACACACCCAATAGCTAATCATAATATGGCCGCTAAGTCTCACGCAATGGATTCTCAATGTCGTATTAGCTGACTCCAAACGCTGATGGGGGCATGATATGGCAAGTGTCTTAGGAGAGTTACTATCTCTCTTGCACAAAGATTATCAACCTTTCGGGGGTGAATCAGGTAGCTTCTAATTTTTATCAGATCTAGTAAGGGTTTCATTTGGCGCATCAAGGTATAAACTCAATTAAGAGGTCTCCCAACCTTGAAAACCAAGGTTTAATATACCCGAAGGTACTGAGGAGAGCTATTCCTGAGCACTGCCGTTGACTTGATTTTTATCAAATCATGTTTATTTTATAGTGGGCTGGAGAACTTGGCATTTAGCCATTCCTACTTAGGTCGTTCCCCTCTCACCACCCATAAAGGCTATAGAGTTATTAGCTCCTCCGGAGGGTAGGCCTGCTAAAGATGTACAAATCTCAAACAAAGAAAAAGCCTCAAGGGTCTAGATTTTTGATTGTCTTAGAAAGACAAGAGCATACTTTCCTACCTCTCAAAATTTTCCAAAAAAAGACAAAAGACAGATGTGTTCATTTACCCAGATAGCAAGTTAAGGGCCTAGAAAATTTAAGAAATACACAATGTTTGATTGATTTCTCCTTAGACAACCTACAAAAACAACGCATCAGTAGTCATGCTATTTTTATTTTTTTCTTTTTTTGGCATATGTTTGGTTGATAAATTCTTTGGCAAACCTCTTGCAAGAAACTGGTTAGGCTGTGAAAATATCAGGCAGATAGAAAATAGTTTAGGGTTAGCGTTAGCATAATCAAAATTTAATCCAAAAAATCCTGAAAGGCAGTCTGTTTTTTTTAATCTGTCAGAAAAATCATACAAAAATCTTCATAAAGCAGGACGACAGAAATATTTTATCGTACGAGTTATAAATCAGCACAGAATGACAAAAGATAAAATGAGCAGTATGTCGTACGAGTTAGGAATTAGCACAGAACGACAGAGTATCAAAGAATTAGTATGTCGTACGAATGATAATCCTGATTCATATGACAATTTAAAGGATATGATCTTGTTTCATAAGAGAAACTACAGGCGTCAATATAATATCATGTGATGCAGTGAAACTGCTCATACGATATTTCGCAGAGGCTATACAGACGAAACCTGTAGATAAAAAAAAATTATTTTAAGGCCTGAAAAAGTAGTTTTCGGCCCCATGGTGGGTGCCAAAAATGTGTGTGTGAAAAGTGGACTAAGAATCTATATTTGCAAGACACAACACTTCAATCAAGTCATTACACGCATGGTTAATCAGATATAATCAATGAATAATAAAGCATAACAAATCGATCCATTGCTTTCTAAAAGATACGAGTATAAGATTGCTCTTAGATTATTTAGCAATACCAGTCACTAGACAACATCAAGACGAAGGATTTAATCTATATGAGCATGATGAATGTTAGATGGATGTAATATTGATCTAACAAGATTTAAGCAATATTAAGCTAAATGATTTAATCAATATGAAATGATTAATATGCAATATATCAATGAGTCTAGAGCAAAAATAGTATAATAACAATATATTCTCCAGCCTCTCTTGAATGAGAGATGAGCCTGAATTTATAGAAAATTTAGAAAGAAACCAATGGCTAAGATCAAATTATGATGAGTAGTCAAGATTTTCCAAGAGGAAGCACAATCCAGGTGAATTGATGTGATTGGATGCTTTTCTCAGTTTTAAAGGAAATTGAACTAAAATTAAGATTAAATCAAGAAAAAAACCGATTTATTCTCTATTTCATTCAATTTTAAGATTTAATTGTTTTAATTGCTTTCTTTGAGATTATTTATCAATTTTTAATTTGTTTTTCAAGATTGTCTCCAATTGATTTCTTTTCTAAAATTTTTAATTCTTTCTTGGTCAATTAATTCCTTTTTTGATTTATTTCCTTTTTTGAAGATTTGTGCTCAATTGATTTATTTAATTAAAATTAATTCCTCTTTCTTGATTTGATGGCAAATTGATTTATTTAATTAAATATGCTAGGATATTCAATTAAAATAAATAAGATAATTGTTTAAAATGATTTACTTGGAATGATTTAATTAATTAAATAAATATTTAATTAATATTGAGTGATTAATTTGCCATGTGACATTTGATGTTTTAGAATTAATTATGTTTGATTTAATTGCCTTTGGTTAGGACCTTGGTGATGTTGTCGAGATTAGGGGCTCATGGTTTAGATGACCATTTTTAGGGTATTACAACTATCAATTTTCATTTGAGCTCACATGAGTTCAACCTTTCAATCAATCTCATCCAAAAATCTATAAATTGAGCATCCAATCTCCATTTTCAATAATCATGAACTTTGAATCTTTGTGTCACTTGGAGGTTACTAGCGCAATATCTGAGAGCCATCATACCATGAAGAGGAGAAGAGAAATGGACGTTCTACGTAGTCATGGAATAGGGAGTTTTTATTGATTGAAATTATAATTCCTATTTTGCATGGTTGCATTATTCCATTGTCTTGTTTGTTAGAATTCTTTGATTAGAAGGGATTCGTGATTTCCCTTTTTGCTTCTAATTGATTACTTGTTTTTATAAGATGAATTTTACATGTGCACATTTTGGTGAACCCGACGTGAACTAACAACAATTTAACCTTCTTTATTTTTTCGGTGTGATTTTTGCAGATTGTGCAGATTTTTCATATTTTTTTGTAGGCTGCACGAATTTTGAGAAAAGATTTTTCCGTCATGCAATTGAGCTTACATCATCACGTAATCGCATACACAGGATCACACATTCAACCTTTCAGGGTCACGCAATCACCTTGTCCAGATTGCGCAATCGCCTTTTCTACATCACACATTCACAGGAAGCTTTGCTGTTAATTTTTTATTCCATCTATTATTTGTTCTATTTAATTCTGCCTCAAATTTGGTTAATCAGGGATCAAATTGCTTTAATTTTATGATTTTATTAATACATTTAATGGCAAGAAAAGTACAGTTCAGGATTTCAGGTGCAAGAAGGACGAAACAACAAAGAAGAGAAGCTAAACACTACCAAAAGGTTCTCCAGGCAGAAAAATTGATACAGGATTCGAAAGAGCAACTGGCCTTAGATAGATATAATAGCCTAGTTCTTTCTTATACAGTTAAATATGATCTAATCAATATTGAATGGATGATGAGGGATTTGGCTAGGGCTTCATAATTGGTTTTGCAGGTTCCTGATCGGGTTTAGTTCTCTTTTTTTTTTTTTAGTTTTTGACTTTTGTTGTTGTCTTCCTTTTGTCATGCAATCGATCTATTAGTGCTACGCAATCAACCAAATATAGTCACGCATTCGATATGTCAGATTTACGCATTCGGCCTGTCAGATTTACGTATTCAGTCTATAAGTATCACGCATTCGCTCAGGTAGTATCGCACAATCACCTCTGTCAAGTTTTGGGTTTTTGTTTTCTATTGGTTTAATTTTACTACTAATCTTCTGTTTACAGCTTGTGGCAGATTTGCAGGGAGGATTAGATTAGTAATTTTGCATGCACATCTCACACTTCAATTTTTAGTGCTTAAAATCAACAATAGTTAAAAAGGACATGCATGGATAATCTCACACTTTGTTGTTGGTGTTTAAAATAAACATGGGCTAAAATGGACATGCGTGTATCTCACACTTGGTTTTTGGTGCTTAAAAATCAACAAATGGTTAAAATGGACATGTATGCCTTCATACTTGGATTTGGTGTTTAAAATTGGCATGCATATGCATATCCAACACCTAAATTTGGTCTATAAAACAAACGTGAATCGGGCTGCATTAGATTAAATCATTTTTTTCATTTTCTTAAGGAAAAGAACTTTTTATTGTGTCTAGGGTGGACCTACTATTGCACTAACTGACTTTCTACTCGCCATCAGGCTGTTGGGAGAAAGAAAGAAGGTGACAATGACATCCAAATTTTCTTTTATTCTACGTAGTGAGGGGTATCTTTGACTGGGGATTTCATCACTCCACAAAGGTGCTTTGAATTGGGATGCATTGGGGATATCATCTCTCCCAGCATACTCTCAAGCAGGTGTTTCGAGCCGCTATATAAATATACTGGTCAGGCGGCTAGAGTGTTGAGTGAATTCAACATATGTGGGGGCCTTCCCTACACTGATAAGCTCAACTAAAGCTTTAAGTGGCTTGCTTTGAGAATTTGTCATTGGATCAGGACCCCTCAAAACCTAATACTAAGAACCAATCTAGTTGCCAAAAAACCCTACTTTCAGTGATTCCGGGAGTCTGGATCGTACCCCATAGATACCCTTCATGTACCTTACACTATGATACAAGAATCCCTTGGCTATAAGATCTTCAAATCTTTAGGGTAAGAGAGACTGGCATGCCTGAGAAGTGTGTGTCATGGACTGGAGCCAGTGCTGCCAGACTCTCTATCTGTTCATTTTGTCTTGGTATTTTATTGTAAGGGCCTCACTTGAATGGTTTCCACTATCAAGCCTAAGATTGTATTCCATGCTTTTTTATGTATCGATGTGCTAGACCAGTATTGAGTCAGTCCCTTGGTCTATTTTAGGCCCTATCCCACGTATCTTCGAATTTTTTGAGATTGTATGAAAATTGAGTCAATCAACTATACATACCTACTAGAAATTGTTCTCGGATTTGGAAAACTATAAAACATTATCCTACACATGAAGTTACCCAAAAAAAATTCTATTTTGAAACTAATTCTCAAAAGTCCTTACATACTTGGGACCATAGGCAGTCCCTTACATAGTCTCTTGCATAGTCCCACTTAAGTCCTCACTATTGTCCTATGTCTCTTGCATAGTCCCACTTACATCCTCATTATCATCCTACGTCTTTTGCATAATCCCACTTACATCCTCATTATCATCCTACGTCTTTTGCATGGTCCCACTTACGTCCTCATTATCGTCCTATCTTTTTGCATTATTATCCATATTAGTTGCATAGTCCTACATTATCATATACGTCTTCATCTAGACCTCATATACATCTAAGTCTGTTGTCAGTTATAGGTTCATAGCATGTGCCTTCATGGGTCTCCCAAGTGATGGTTTTCTTTCCTTTGAGCAACCTAATCTAGTTCCAAACGACAGTCAACAAGAAATCATTGATGGTCTAGCTAACTTAGATTGGGATTTAAGAAGAAGCGCACCTCAATATATAGGAGTCATACATGAGATAAACATTGAGTCTAGGATTTCCCATATAATTGATAGAGAGATTGAGGCTGAACAACTTCGTGAACAAATGGAAAGACTTGCATTAGAGAAATCTAGAAATGCTAAAAAGGTCTCACATCAAAATCCTCAATAAAGTCTAGTATAGTCTTGCATACCTCATATTTATGTCTATAGTCTAGTGTTAGGCCATCATCTTGCATAGAACCACCTTCATATAAGCAATTTTAGATGCCCATCACAAGGTCACAGAAAGCGAAAGGAATAATGGACCCGAACAACACACAGTCTATAAACCCTACTTGGAACATGGACTTGTCAACAGGTCAACACTCAGGTAGATAGACAATGTCCAACATAAACTAATTACAATAGCATTTGACAAAGTAAGAAATTGAGTCCGCACAACAAGACCCACATGTCCTCATGATCCTAGATGCACTTATACATAGTGATAGGGACAAGTATCTTTCATTGTTAATACAAAATGGGGCAAAACTACATGAGGATTTTGATGTCACAAATATTTTACCACCAAGAAAAACTTTAGGTCAAGAAAACAGTCAAACACCACCCTTGACACAAATACGAGAAACGACCTCTAGTTTTCCTCAAAACATACCTATCCAAACAAATGTCAACACAAATGCGAACTTTCAAACAAGTGTGTCATCCCCAGTAATCAATGCTAGTATAGCATCACAGAGCATACCAATAATATCAAGTGTCTCCACACCTATTCAAACACAAGCAACAAGTACAACCCAACCTCCAATTTCCTATTCTATGGGATCCACATATAGTCAACAAAATGCAAATCTAGGTATTGCCAATACAACAAATACAAGTCAACCAAACATGGGTTCACATATCAGTTATTTCACAATACCCAGTGGATTGCACAACAAATAAGGTTATAATCTCGATACCTTCCAACAACTCCCTAGTTATGCAACCACAAATCCTTTTCTGGGACATACACAAACACAAGGTATACCTTTGACACAAACAGATATTCTGACACAACAAATATAGAATTTACAACAACAAATGATGACCATGCAAACTGGCAATGATAAAAAGAGCTACACAATGCAGGACTTACATCCTTATCCATTTGATCACACATTATACATGCCACCTTTCCCACAACATTTTGAAACACCCAAATTTGATAGATATCAAGGGAAAGGTGATCCTAGAGATCATATCAAATAATTTTTTATGGCATGTATAGAAGTTGCCTTAGAAGATACTTATCTAATGAGAATATTTCCTAAAAGTCTAGGAGGTCTAGCTTTAGAATGGTTTTCACATTTACCACCAACTATCACATCATGGGGAGAATTAGTTGAACAATTTATTGCAAACTTCTTGCACAACATTGACACCCCGGTTACTTTGTTGGAATTATGTGCAACTAAAAAATATGAGAATGAAACATTTGCCTCCTTCATACAACGATGGAGGGCTCTCTATAGGAGGTGCAAGATAGTTATCCTAGAAACAGAGCAAGTGGATATGTTCATAGATAATTTGATTCCTAAGATTAAATATTTGATACAAATGCAATGTTTAACCACATTCAAAAAAATCATAGAAAAGGCTCTAAAATGTGAGAAGGGACTAGTAGAACAAGGTCTTATTAAGTATGGCAATACCAACAACAATGACAAATCTAAGTTTTGGACGAAAAACAAAAATGTCATCAATGATGGTATTGTAGACGCCAGAATGATAAATATAACTCAACCCATTTTATCTTTGAGAATGACTCAGTCAACAAATCCACGTACAAGGAATAACACAACATTAGAAAATGTAAATGCTATGCAATACACGAACACAAGATACCCTAGGGTAAATGCTCCAAGAAGAAATTACACACCTCGAGGAGAACCTATTGAGTTAGTGCTCAAAAAGTTAATATAGACAAACATGATCGCTTTACCTAAGGTAAGAGTGTATGAACCAGGTCCTTTCAAACCCACATGGTGGAATGATAATGATTTTTGTGATTATCATAGGACTAAAGGTCACAAAATGACAAGTTGCTACAAATTGAAAAACTTGGTCCAAAATATGACAGACCAAGGGGACATCACAATTGATACCGAAAAAACCTCAGCAAACACAAATCATACTATTTTTAAGGATCCTTTTGTTAAGCATGACAAGGGGAAAGCTACCACATTAGATACCCAAGACAACACAACTAACTACACAAAGGTCTTATTCGACTATACTATTCATGCCATTAGCTCAGGAGATACAACAAACAATGATTCACAAGAAACACCTGATCAACATGACCAATATCAAGACACTCATAGAGATGACAACCAAATTTGCATGATATATGAAGCACCAAAGTACAATGATGATACAACTCTTTGTCTCAGAGAATGGGGGCATGATCAACCATCTCACTCAGGTTGGTTTGAAGATGAACTCATAGAACACATTATGGATGTCAAACATACACATCAAGACTGTGAAGAGGGATTTAACATAAATCTTGATAAAACAACCTATGATACAAATGATACAATTGATACAATCACAATTACTCCTAGAGATAGAGATTGTGCAGTGGTTACTCGCAAGTCAAAGGTAACTCTAGAAGGGATACCACAAAATCAAGCACTAGTAGTAGGGACTTACAATATAGTTGAGAAACTTAAGAAAATTCTGGCACATATATCATTATTTGAACTATTGTGTATTTCATCCAATCATAGAGCTATACTGGACAAAGCACTTCAAGATTCAGTAGTGGATAGAGATATAGATGAACATGACTTCCAATCTATGGTAGGAAATTTGACACAAGGCACACGTATTGCATTCACAGAACAAGATATTCCTAGGGATAAATTGCTTCATAATGACCCACTACATCTGGAAGCTTATATTCATAAGAAAAGAATCAGATGAGTACTCATAGATGGGGGAGTCGGTCTCAACATTTGTACTTTAAAGCTAGTCAAAGCACTGGGATATTCTGAACTTCACATTGATTCTTCCAAAAGGATAAATATCAAGGCCTACGATGATGAAGAATGTCCATCTAAAGGCATTGTAACATTACCTGTACAAGTAGGACCAATAACAATAGAAGTCACTTTTCAAGTCTTGGAGAGAGAGCTATGATATAACATGTTATTGGGCCGCCCATGGATCCACACCATGCAAGCAGTACCATCCATATTTCGTCAGTGTGTCAAATTCCCATACAATGGTATTGAAATCACCATAAAGGGTGATCCAAATCCATTCCAACATTGCAATTATCTGAAAGACTGTGTGGATGATCATATACCTATCAATCAGGCCGCACCTCTCACTACACAGCTGGAAACATTAAAGATCACAGAAACAAAAAAAGATATGCCTACAACATCCTCCTTACAAATAAAGGATATGGGTTGTGGAGAGTACTCTATTGCAAATACTTTAAGTGGGAAACAATTGTCTCTTTCTCCTAAGTCCTTTGGGAAACCTCACACCATAGTGCAGAAGCGAGACAAAGGAAAATAAATTGTCAGATACACAAATTCATGCTCTTTCATTAGATGGGGTGACTTATAGGAAGAATCCTTGAACGAAGATGTTAACCATTGGATATATAGAGAAGAAGATCATATGACAACACCCAGAATACACACAAATCAATATGGCAATGGATTCAAAATACTCCGAAGATATGGATATGATGGTACCACAGGCCTTGGGTTATAGAAACAAGGAAGACTAGAACCTGTTGTTCCTAATGATAATCCAGGGAATCAAGGATTGAGATACAAGCATGTACAACATATCACCAAAGCAAGACAACATACTCTTGATATACTAAATTGACCAAGAAAACCATAAAATTACATATCATAAAGGAATTTGTCCACACAGGCGCTTCCATCTTCATGTAAAACAAGAAATTAGGTACCTACATCACCAAGCACAGAATCAGATGGGGAAGACATGAGACAACTCTTGCAAGAACCTACCACTGAGTTACAAAATGATGCAGTTATTGACACAACAGTACAGGCTAATGTGGCAACAGTTGTAGGATTACCCCCATCACCCAAATCCCACCCATGGTTATTGTCACTACTTCTACCACGAGAAGCAACTCAGGCTCAACCTAACAAAATAGATGAAGAAAGATTGCAAAGGCTGATACCTAGCTTAAGAAGGGTCACTAATGTGCAAAGAAGACCAATCAATCTACAACAGAATCGAGGACAAGAAAAAGAAGAAATAAGTGATGATAGCTCATATGATGAAACATATATTGAAAGTGAGATAGATTCTTATGACTACGAGTTCTTATCACTCCATGATTCTACCCCACCAGAAAGTGAAATATCAAACAATCAAGTCTTCATGTTATCAGATTCTACTAAAGAAGGGAATAATGATTTACCCCTAGTACATTCACACTTGATTGATTGGGGGCAAGAAGGAAAACCAACATTGGATTGGTTTGAAAATAATGAAGCAATTTCAAAATTTCTAGGAGTCAGAGAGGGATTTCTGCAAGGTGATCATAAAGCAGGGTTTGTTATAGACCTAAATAGAATGACATACTTTGGAGAAGAAAAAACTTCTGCAATAGAAGATAAGGATCAAACTACCCATAATGACAAGAGTGACTTGGGTAATCTTCCTATGGAAAGAGAAATTTCAGCATTACTTACAGAGGAAACAGAAGAAGTAAACATAGCAGAAGAGGAGGTTGTACATAACATCCATCTGGCAAAATCACTTAGCAAAGAAGAAAAAGATAGATTCATTCATTTTTTCAAGCAATGACCTATCAACTTTTATTGGTCTTATTCAGACATCTCAGGCTTAGACTCTGAAATAGTGTTGCATCACTTACCATTGATACTAGGAGTTAAACCTTACAAGCAAAAATTGAGAAAAATCCATCCAAGTATTGCATTACTAGTTAAAATAGAACTACAAAAGTTGCTTGATGTAGGTTTTATTAGACCTATTGGCTATGCGGAATGGATATCCAACCTGGTACCGGTGACTAAGCCCATGGGAGGCATAAGAATCTGTACTGATTTTCAAGATCTAAATAAAGCTTGTCCTAAGGATAACTTCCCGCTACCCAATATCGATATGATAGTTGACCTAACAACTGAAAATGAGATGCTATCCTTAATGGATGGTTTTTCAGGATACAACCAGATTAAAATTGCACCAGAAGATCAACATAAAATGGACTTTACATGCCCATGGGGAACATACTGCTGGAATGTGATGCCATTTGGTCTCAAAAATGCCGAAGCAACATATCAAAGAGCCATGACAACTTTGTTTCATGACATGATCCATAATATAATGGAAGATTATGTGGATGACATATTGGCTAAATCACAAACTAGGGGAAGTCACCTTGTAGTTCTTACACATATATTTGATCAGTTGGAACAATATAATGTCAGATTAAACCTGAAGAAATGTGTGTTTGGTGTAACAATAGGTAAATTGTTAGGGTTTATAGTATCAAATAGAGGAATTGAAATAGACCATGCCAAGGTCAAGGCAATCATTGATATGCAACCTTCATCAACACTTAAACAACTTAGAGGGTTACAAGGAAGACTGCAATCCATAAGGAGATTCATAGCATAGTTGGCAGATAAGTGTCACCCATTCCAACATTTACTCAAGAAAGGAGTTACTTTTAAATGGACATAACAATGCTAGGAAGCTTTCTAAGCTCTAAAGATTATCTTTTGAACACACCAGTGTTAATATATCCTACTCTAGGACAACCTCTATTGTTATACATATCAGCAATGAACTCAGCTCTAGGAGCTCTATTGGCACAACATGACAAAAATGGAAAAGAAAGAGCCATTTATTATATAAGTAGGACCCTGATCGACTATGAGATTAATTATACCCCCGTAGAGCGAGCATGCTTAGCAGTAATCTTTGCATCCCAAAAGCTCAGACATTACATGTTGAGTCATAAGGTGCAACTCATTGTACGCTTTGACCCACTCAAGTACCTATTGAACAGAGCAACATTGACTGGGCGTTTGGCTAAGTGGGTTATGATCTTGAGCGAGTTTGATATAGAATACATAGACAAAAAAGCCATCAAAGGACAAACCATAGCTAATCAATTAGCAAAGGCTCCTATACAAGATAGTCATCCATTGCTAATAGACTTTCTAAATAAATCCGTGTTTATATTAACTACCTCAGTAATGTGGAAGTTATACTTTGATGGGTCATATACAAGTCACGGATCTGGAGTAGGCATTATCTTCATTACTCCTCAAGGGGATGTTATACCTAAGTCATTTAGAATCAATTTCCCATGCACCAACAATATGGCTGAATATGAAGCTCTCCTTATAGGGCTTCATACAACTATACAATGGAAAATACAAGAGTTACAGGTCTATGGTGATTCACAATTGATTGTAAACCAGGTTAATGATGATTACAACATGAAGGATGACAAACACGTGCCTTATAAGAAGTTAGTCAAAGATTACAAGGAGCACTTCAAAAAAATTACCTTCGAACAAATCCCAAGAATACAAAACAAGGTAGTGGATGCAATGACAACCATAGGATCTCTTCTAAATATTCCTGCTAATGAAACTCAGTTTGAGTTTGTCATAGAACAATTAATGCTACCTACATATGAGACTCTCCTATTAGACTATGTATGTGCAATTGTGGGTCCAAAATCACCTTGGTACAATGAAATATATGCATATTTGCACACCCAATACATGTCACCAGATTTGTCCAACAATCAAAAGAAGACATTTATTCATCAAGCATCTAGGTACAACATTATAGCTGATACTTTGTATAGAAAGGGTTTCAATGGAACTCTTCTCCGATGTCTGGATGAGAATGAAGCACACCTTGCTTTAAAATAATTCCATGAAGGAATTTGTGGGGCTCACCAAAGTGATTAGCCATTTTCAAATAAATTGCTGAGAATAGGGTATTACTAGCCAACCATGGAAAAAGATGCTTACAAGTATGTACAGAAGTGTAAACAATGCCAAATGCATGGAGACCTTATTCATGCACCAGCACAAGATCTTCAACCCATCACATCATCGTGGCCATTTTCACAATGGGGATTAGATCTAGTGGGTAAAATCAACCCTGCTTCCTCCAATGGGCACAAGTTTATCTTGACAACCATTGAATACTTTACCAAATGAGTTGAGGTAATTCCTTAACATACATTACTGGAAAGCAGATAGAAAAATTCATGCTCAACTACATTATATGTAGATACAGAGTTCCAATGTGCTTTGTTACAGATAACGAGCGTCCATTTAAAAACCAGGAAGTGAAAGAATTGTGTGACAAATTTCACATACAACAGAGATTTGCCACACCATATTATCCACAAAGTAATGGACAAGCAAAGGCTACAAATAAAACAATATTGAAAATTCTTAAGAAAGTAGTCACTGACACAGGACGAGACTAGCATCTCTAGTTAAATCCCGCTCTCTGGGCTTACAGAATAGGAGTACGCACACCTATAGGAGCAACACCATATTCCTTGGTCTATGGTACAGAAGTGATACTCCCCATTGAAATAGAAATATCATCTCTAAGAGTATCCTTACAGAACATTATATCAGAAGAAGACTACAGGGTAGCAAGGTTGCAAGAACTCGAGACCCTTGATGAAAAATGACAAACAACATTCAATCATTTACAAGGATATCAAAATAGACTGAGACAAAGTTATAATAAAAGAGTCCACCCATGAACTTTTCAAGTGGGAGATCTAGTACTTAAAGAGAATCAAAGGAACCTAGCAGAATGAGAAAGGCCAGGGAAATTCGAACCTAACTGGCTAGGTCCTTTCATTATAAAAAGTGTCATAGGAAATGGAGCCTATAATTTGGCTACCATGGAGGGAGATCCAATCTCTGACCCTATGAACAACATCCACCTTAAGCGATATTATACCTAAAGGCTGTGTAGTTTAGGTTTTACTTTCTGCATTGCATATCACATCATTTAAAGCACTACATGACCTATAGTTTCTTTTTTTTTTAAATGCATCGCAATCTTAAACTTTCCATATTTTCATATAGCAACATCAATAAAACAAGGCAACTATTTGAGTTTATCATTCATTTGCATCTAAGGAAAACAAGGGTCATCTCCTTTCTTAGATATTCAGAGATGAAGTCTTTGAGATTCTAAGGTCATTCATTCTCAACATTACCCTGTGATGACGCTTTACTTATGGTTGGGTAGCAATTTCACTATTTGAGACTTGTTAACCCACAATCTATCAATTTCTATATCTCACACATTAAGAAGATCCCTAGTTTATTCTAGACACCTAGTTGATCATATGACTAGTGAAAAATCTAAAATTCCGCTTCAGCGCTGCTGTAATTGTCACACCCAAGTAGGTTTCATTACTTACAAGTCAAGGAAAAAAAATTTTAAAAAAGAAGAAAAAGAGCTATCCCAAATATCCATCTCAAGGCAAAAGAGCAATGATATATAACTAAAATATCATGTATACAAATGTGATAAAAAGCTTGACTATGGGAACATGCAAGTAACTCCATCAAGGCTATGGACACCTCCTGGCAATGGAGAAATATTTGAGAAATTATAGTCTATAACCTTGTCGGAGCTCTCAAGGCTTGTTGGCAGCGAGACTTTACTCGAGATGCTTTTGAAGTTAGGATAAACCATGTAGCTAGTCATATAGGATGCTAAGGATCTTTAGTGAACACAAGAGTGGGAATTAATGCATTTGCACACACATGGGCAAAAGAAGATCAAAGTTTCAAGAACCAATGGGGAAGTTTTCCGTGTCTCTATTTCTAAATCCTAGTCTCTAAGTGTGTTGAGATGAATGTTCTGAAGGGCCTTAGAGATCGATTGACCGCTTATCTATGAGATGTTTTGCACCTCCATTTCTATTGGTGTATTCAAATGATAAAACAAACATAGTTAACCTTGTTTGAATAGGAAATGCATCTTCATCCTACATATTACATTCACATAGGTCATGTCCAAAACTCATTTGTCTCCACATGCATTCTGTAGATAATCATCTCATATCGGTCTGCACACTGGAGGCATAACTGAAAAACTCCAAAAACATCGGATAAAGTCCTGAAAAAATCCTAAAAATCAGATAAAGTCTTGAAAAAATCCAAAAACATTGAAAACCATAAAATACCAAAAACATCTAGTTACAATCCTTCAAAAATACCAAAAACATCCATATAGGATCCTTCAAAAATCCAAAAAATTGAATACGATCCTAAAAAAATCAACCAAAAACTTCTGCAAAATGTCCTGAAAAAATCATCCAAAAACATTCAAATATCAATCTACAAAATCCAAAAACATCGAAAAAGCTCTTGGAAAAGAACTAAAAATCGAAAATCAATCAAACAGAAAAACTTGCAATAAAATGTGTTGTGAGAAACAAATACCCTAGCAAATATCCAACAAACACTTCGCACAAAGTTAACAAAGGATACAACTATCCAATCAAACATCTGTAATCAACTGATCAAACTATCTTATCAATCGTATCATATCCATATCAACGTGATCATTATCTTGTCTTAAACAGAAGAGGATACACTCGAAATCAGACAGGTCAGTCTTAAATGGGGTCTGCAACTTTCTGAGATTAGACATTATCAACCATCACATCAAATAACTAAGAACAAAGGCACAAGGTCAGTATAGCTGCTGAATTTTCTCTGGGTCAGTCTTTATCTTTTATCATTTGGTGACAGATATTGTTCCTATGTGATGGGATGGGGTTTGGGATAGACTAGCCTAGTCTATGCTCTTGGATCCTTTCCTTGGATCACCAGGTGTTCTAACCATGCCTTAGGGTCTCTAGGACTCCCCCTACTTGTGGAATCCCCTGACCTTGCCCAATCCACCCACCAACAAGTTGAAAAACTACTCCTAAGGTCTCACCTACTTATGAGATTCAAGAAACCCTTACTTAGGCCAATAAGGGTTAGGCTTGTTCCACACCTTCCTAGGTCTTAGCAAGGTTAGGTCAGGTCTAATTCTTGGTTTTTCCATCCATTGATGTGCCCCCAAGAGGTTTCAAGCTTTCAACCCCTTACCGATTTCACTATTTTGTGTTTAGCCTACAAAATAGGGCTACAAGGATTATGACCAATTAGACCTCCTACCCGGTCCTTTAGGGCTCCCTCTCACAAATGATGCACTTTCTTGTGAAACTTAAAAAAAGACTTGCTATTAATTTGGCAAGGACTCAAGTATTTTCTAGGTTTTAGGCCTCTAGGTGTCCATACACCGCCCTAGGTGGATTTTGAGCTTTTTAAGGGTTTTAGGAGGGTTTTTTAGGCCTGCCAAGGTCACAGTGTAGGTTTAATGCTCTTTTCCACCTTGACTGGATTGGTGGAAGCTCCTCCTTCATACCAATGATGCTTCACTCACCCCTTTGCAACTCCTCCAAAGGGTGCCTCCTCCTTTGACCTTCCTTTCTCTCCAAGACCTCTGCAACTTAACCCTTCCTAGCCGGGCACTGTTCAGTCTCGCCTAGGAGTGGGTTTTTATATGGCCTCCTTTCATTTTCAAGGGCCCTTCTTGCATTAAACTATAGTATAGGGTTTGTACTTGCATTCCCCATGGTCTCATGGTGATTCCACAATGGGGAATGGAGTTATGAGCCCATTTATTCAAACTAGTCCAAAACTAGACAAAGAGAATGCAATTTACAAAATATTTACAAACACACACAACCTGCAAACTAAAACCTAATCTAATTGCTCAGAATGAGACTAAATACACCATACAAGACACTCCACATAGTTTTGCATGCAAATCAATCCATTATCAACCTTCTTTTACTCCATTTGTGCTGACTGGCAACAAAACTGCAGTCACAGTCAAGTCCCTTTGCTTGGGCCGTACAAAATCTGACATCCAACCCATTAACTTAGGGTTTTCAATTACTTATAGTAGCTTTTCCTTGGTCTATGTGCCCATATTAGGGTTGTCCATGCTACATTGAAGATTTTGACGTCATGGTGGAAAAGTTGCTTGACAACTTTTAAAAGTTGTCATGCAACTTTTGAGCAACTTTCTCAATGTTGCTTTTCTTGACTCCTAACCCACATTGGGAAAACCTAAGGACACCACCATGCTATGAAGGACCCCTAAACACCTCAAATGCACACATACCCTCTATTTCCAAGAAATATCAATCTTGACTTATGACCCTAAGACCTCAACTAACATGGCTCTTATTTTATATACAATGGCTTCATTGAGAAGCAAGAACACAATCTAATACTAATGGTGGGAGACCTTTGAAGGGTGCTCCTACAACATACTCCCCCTCTACAACAAGCTAAGCAATTAGGGGAGTGAGAAGAGCTGGATCAATGCCAAGCTTCTTGAACTTGCTCTCCTCCACCCAAGTAGCTTAAGATACAGGTTGGCTTGCCCATTTCACCAAATGCTCCATGTAGACCTGCTGTCTAGTAGACTTCTTCACTCTTGATTCCAAAATCTCCTCTACTATGGGCTGCTTCACGCATTCACATCCAAGTCTTGTAGTACCTTGGCTTGGTTCTCAGTCTGCCCTTCTATCACACCCTTGCACATGATCAAATCATCAATGTTGAAGACTGGTGAAATGGCTAAATCTGAAGGAAATTCAACCTTATAAATATTCTCACCATATTTTGCCAGAATTCTACAAGGTCCTACCCTCTTCATTTGCAATTTGGTGGGCTTACCACTTTGCATCCTAGCTTTGCTCAAATGAACCATCACATAGTCACCCACCTTGAACTGAACCTCTCTCCTTTTCTCATCCATTTTGGCCTTCAGTTTTTGAGTGGATTCAAGGATGGCTTTCTTAACCTGCTCTTGGACTTCCTTGATGGTTTAAGTGAAGTCCTCTGCTTGCCCACTCTTCATCTCCATGGAACCAAGCTCCCTAAGTTCACACACTCCTCTTGGATGTCTACCATAGATAACCTCAAATGGACTCTTTCCAGTGGTCCTATTCACACTGTCATTATATGCATACTCTACTTGAGGAATGATTAGGTCCCATGTCTATCCATACTCTTTAGTTAAACACCTCAACAAGTTTCCTAACACCCTATTGATGACTTCAGTTTGACCATTAGTTTGTGGATAGTAAGTTGAGCTAAAGGAGAGGTTGCTTCCAAGTCTTTTCCATAATGTTTGCCGAAAATGGCCCAAGAACTTGCTATCCCTGTCTGAAACAATGCTTAAAGGGAGTCCATGAATCCTAACAATCTCCTTAAAGAAGAGATGTGGAACATAGCTAGCATCATGTGTAGTCTTACATGGAATGAAATGGCTTATCTTGGAAAATAGATCTAGTACCACATAGATGCTATCCATACCTGTCTTTGTCTTGGGAAGTCCTACTACAATGTCCATGCTTATACATTCCCAAGGCCTATTTGGGACCGGCAATGGTTGATAAAGAACAACATTTCTTGATCCTCCTTTTGCTCTATGACACACACCACATTGCTCCACATACCTCTTCACATCTCTTGGCAAATTTGGCCAATAGTAGTACCTCTATACTAGATCCAAGGTTTTGTTGACTCCAAAGTGTCCACTTAAACTACCATTGTGTTTCTTTTAGATGAGGTTTTCCCTCGTGGATCCTCTTGGCACACACAACTGATTACCTTTGAACAAGAGACCATTTTAGAGAGTGTAATCTACATACTCACCATGGAAATGGTTCTCAAACTCCTTGCAAACCTTGTAAGCTGATAAGAAGTCTTCATCTCCTTCATAGAGGTCCTTGAAACCTTCTATTCCTATGCTCTGCAACTATAGTTCTTGAACTGTCAACAACTTCCTGCTTAAAGCATCTGCCACCTTGTTGAGTTGCCCCTTCTTATGCTTGATGGTGAAGGTGAAGGATTGGAGGTATTCCATCCATTTCAAATGTTTGTTGCTAAGATTCTCTTGAGTGTTAATGTAACTCAATGCCTGGTTGTCTGTGAACACCACAAATTCCTTTGGGAGTAGGTAATGCCTCCATTTTTTAAGAGACTACACTAATGCATACAACTCTAAGTCATAGGTTGAGTACTTCTTCTTTGCTTCATTGAGCTTCTCACTGAAAAATACCATAGGTCTTCCCTCTTGACTCAATACACCACCTACTACAATTCCACTTGCATCACACTCCAATGTGAATATCTTGTCAAAGGTAGGTAGAAGTAGGATAGGTTTTGTGGCTACTTCTTGCTTCAACAATTGAAATACTTTGTCAGCCTGCTCAATCCATGTAAACTTAGTTTTAAGGCCTCCTTTTATGGTGTCAAGGACTGGTGCACATATGCCACTGAAGTTCCTCACAAACTTCCTATAGAATTGGGCTAAACCATGGAAACTCTTAACTTTAGTCCCTGTTCTAGGTGCAGGCCAATTCAAGATTGCCTCCACTTTGCTTGGATCCATCTTCAAGGTTCCCTTAGACACCACAAATCCTAAGTAGACCAGCTCTTGCTTCAAGAAGTCACACTTCTCTAGGTTGATGGATAACTTCTAATCATGCAATCTCTCTAAGACTAACCTCAAATGCTCAAGGTGCTCCTCTTTGGTTCTGCTATAGATGAGAATGTCATCTAGGTACACCACCACAAATCTTCTTGTGAAATATTTTAACACCTCAGTCATCAACCTCATGAAGGTTCTTGGGGCATTGGTGAGTCCAAATGACATCACAAGCCATTCATACAATCCTTCTATGGTCTTGAAAGTAGTCTTCCACTCATATCCCTCCTTCATTCTAATCTAATGATAACCACTTTTAAGGTCCAACTTAGTGAAATGCATAGCACCTCCTAAACAGTCCATCAAATCCTCTATTCTAGGAATAGGAAACCTATACCTTATGGTGATCCTATTGATTGCCCTTGAGTCAGTGCAAAGTCTCCACTTTCCTCCCTTCTTTGATGCTAGCACTACCGGGACTGCACATGGGCTGATGCTCTTCTTAATCAGTTCTTGTTCCAATAACTCTTGTACTTGCCTTTCTACCTCCTTGTTTTGATCAAGTGTGAGCTTGTATGCAACTTTGTTAGGTAGGGATGCCCTGGGAACAAAGTCTATTTGATGGCTAATAGACCTTCTTGGTGGGAGTGTTGCAAGTGCTCCATCACTCACTATGTCCTTATACTCTTGCAACATTTGCTTCACCTCCTTGGGTACCTCTACCTACAACTTGTCTTCTTCCTCCTTTGGCTTCACAAAGATGGCACACTTCACTATCTCCTCCTCATGTAGCAAATGTAAGAACTCTTTACTAGTAGCCAATAAGACACTAGGTGTTCTTGAAGTTCCCTCTTCATTCTCTGTCAAATACTGAATCTTAAAGGTCTTCCTATCCTTCTTAAAGAAGATGGAGTTCTCCTCTCCATCATAGATCACCTTCCTATCAAATTGCTAGGGTCTACCTAGCAATAGGTGACAAGCATCCATGGGTAACACATCACAAAGGATCTTATCCTTGTATCCTATAATAGAAAACTCTACAAAAGTCTGTTCATTGACAAGCACACTCTGCTCATGATTCAACCATGTCACCTTGTATGGATTAGTGTGGGGTATCCTTGTGAGTTTCAAATTCTTGGTTGCCTCCTCTAATATTATGTTATCAGTTGACCCTGAATCAACTATCACCTTGCAAACTTTACCAAGGATCTTGCATCTCACCCTAAACAATGCTCTCCTATGCTTAGGTTCATTCTTGACTGGCTGTCTTATCAAGACCCTATTGAACATTAGATTCTCTCCAATCTCTAATTCTATATGGTCCACCTCAGGTGTCTTTCTGCTTGAAGAGTCTTCATGTGCATAAGCAACCCTCTTTCCACTATTAGATGATGAGGTAGGCTTGTCAAGGCATCTATATGTCGGGTGTCCCAATTGTCCACAATTGTAAAATTTCATGGTTGCAAAGTAGGAGTTACCCCTACCGGTACCTCTACCCCTACTTGGACCACCTTGTTCACCTCTTCCTCTAGAATGGACCACTCTGAGATTGGGTTCACTACCATATTCAATCAACTTGGCTTCTCCTTGGTTCCTTTGCTCATTTGTGTTACTTTGGTAACCACCTCGGTGATTCATTTGTTCTCTACCTCTGCCTCTACCCATGTTATTAGAGTCTCCTTTCCTTTTGTTCCTCTCTTCCACCTTGAAAAAAAACTAATGACACTTTTGAATAGTATTAGGAGTCGATAGGCTTATCTCCTCCTAAATGTTCCACTTTAGGCCGCTCAAATACCTAGCCACCTTAATAGATTCATCTTCTTGGACTTTGGATCTAAGACAAAGTTTTTGAAGTTCTTCAATGTAGGAGGTCACATCAAGCTCTTTTTGCTTCAATCCCTATCTCTTCTTATGAAGTTGAACTTCATAATCCTCTGGTAAGTTGTTCTCCTTGATCTTACTCACCATGGCCTTCCAATTGGCAATAGGTAGCTTCCCCATGCTAACTCTCTCTTCTTGCAGGTACTTCCACCATGTTAAAGTTCCTCCCCTTAATCTTTATTTGGCAACCTTAACCTTTTGAGCCTCTATCACTCCCTCACACTCAAAGTGGTTTTCCATGCCCTCAATCCATTCCATGACAGTATCAATGTCCATCCTTCCACTGAAATGTGGCAATCCTTCCAAAGATTTGGTGTTCAAAGCCTTAATAGCATTTACAAATGGTTCTTCATTAAACAAGGTATCTGGTTCAAGTATAATGTCATCTATGTCAATGATTTTCTTGCCTTTATCTTTGGTGTCTTCACCCCAAGGTCCTTGTGTCCTCTGATCCACCACTTCCTGCAGCTTATCCCTTATCTCACTCATAACTTCTTCAAGGAGTCTATTCTTCTCCTTCTTCTCTTCTACCTCCCTAGCCAACTCTGCATTAGTGACCATTGTGCTTTCCCCAATTGATTCACCAGAATATAGAGACATACACAGTCCACCAA